>NC_082601.1:25298079-25458079 GCF_030936135.1 Gavia stellata | reverse complement strand
GTACTGGCAACAAGCAGTTTACTGTGTTTATTTATATGAACATGACATGGTGAAGTCCCAAAGAGCATATGTGTTAAGGAGGACTGGATGTTTTCACTGCACAGCTACAAGGCTTCATGTGCAAGTGGAAGGGTAGGTCTCTGCCTGGCAGATCCCCGTGGCTTGCACACCTTCCCGTGAAGGTTACTGGCACACAAGAGAGATGATGTGTGTTTGCACTGGGATGTTCCTGTGAGATGGCCAAGAAGAGCCTGGTATGGGCAACCTGCCCCATCCTGGAAGGGCAGGAGCTTGAGCCTCCAAAATGAACAAGTTCTCCTGGGACCCATGCTGAGGCAGAGCAGGGGGGCATGAGGGAGAAGCTAGCCGAGTCTATGTGCAGACACAAATGGCGTAGTTCAGCCCTGGCTGGACTGGAGTGTGATGCTGTGAGCGCTGGTGGCATGGGGACAGCCCCCGGCGGGCGGGGACCCCTTGCTTTCGGCTGCACTGCCTGCTCCCAGCATGGGAGCTGAGCCTGTGTGTCCCTGGAGCCCTTGGAGCCCGTTACAGTCCGGCCCTTGGGCCCGCAGGGGTGTAGCTGCCCACCCAGGCATGCTTTTCAAAACTGTTAATTTGCACATTTTCCATTAAAGAGGGCAAAATTCAATGACTGTGCCAGTCAAAAAGCCAGAGATGCTAAAACTTTTTTACTGAAAGAGTATCTTTTTAGTCCTCGTCAAAATGTTTCACAGTAGCATTTCCCATTTCACTGATGTTTTCTGATGGGGAAAAAGGCTGGGAAGTGTTGTTTGGGAAGCACTGAAATAGATAATCTGGGATGGTATGTACATATAATGTTCTAATTGACAAGAATTGAAATAAACCACTGTTATTGAAACAAAGGGTTGCAGCACTGTCAAGATGAAATATGGCAGTTCCAAATCAATATGCTCCTTTTTTTTTTTTTTTTTCCACAGGAAATTTCAAATTTTTTGTCTTGCCAGAAGAGTGCTTTTTTAATGCCAGAATGTTGCTTGGAACAGTAATTCATGCTCTTCAGCTCTGCCCTTTCCCTGGCGTTTAGCATCGTTGATTGTAACAAAGGGAAGTAATTAACCCTCTTCACTTGAGCACTGGGAACAAACGAATGGCCATAAACTGGATCATAGCTGAGCCTGACCAAATGAATATTTTCATCTTGGCTAGGGCTGAAGGCTGGGAAGGGTGATGCAGACTCTTTGCTGTGAGCTAGCTAGTGCTCAGGAGCAAAATGGCACCAGCCATCGGGACATAACAGGTCGCTTCTCAGATAAAGACTGATGGAAAACTCAGCTGAGCCATTTTTGAATTTTGTAAGCAGCCCTGAAAGCTGGGCGCCCCAGAGCCATAGGGACTTGTAATAGCAGAGAAGATCTCATTACCCATGCTGTCTTGTGTCTTGTGTGCACATTCTCTCTCTCCCCCAGATATAGATGTACCGTAACATGCACTCTTGTCTGTCTCGTTCAATTAGGAGAAGGTCATAATGGCTTGCTTACTATATTTAGAATATTTAAGTCAGTAGATGTAAATATATAGCGTAGCAGAAAGGTAATGATTTCAGAAGGGCACGGTTTATAAATGAGCTCCTCAACTGATGAAGTGCCTATATTTTGGAAAATACACTATTGATACCCAGTTTTTTTCTGGATGTAGTTATAATAGCAGCTTGGATATACCCACCAGGATAACACTTCACTTACGTGTTTCCTTTTAGAATACAGTTTATCCACAATGTATTATGAAATATATTTGAAAATAAATATGTTTAAAAGTCAATTTGAAGCATAGTTTTTCTTTGGCTATCCTTTGGACATAATATTTTCAAATTATGTACTTCCCATTTTTACTTACGAAAGGTGAAGTTCTCTCACGTCCAGCATACGGAGTTGGTTGTCCATCCAAATCTCAGTACCTCTGTGATGATTTAGCAACATTTTCAAGAGTTTGTCACACAACATGCTGAAAACACTTGAAAATCTGGCCCAAGTTTGGCATGAAAACTTTGAAGAATCGCTGAGACTTTGGGGAGAATAGAAGGAGTGATGAGTCTTCTTTTTCTGACACATTAATTTTAGAGCTTGCTGAGAATATTTGCTAATGTGCTATAACAAAGAACTGCAGCCTTTATTGATGGGCATATTGCAGCTTTTGAAAACTTAAATATCATGCCAATAACTCATCTTTTCTTTCCCAACTGAAGTTATACTGGACCATTATGGAAATTGATAGCACCACCTATTGATGCTATTAGAAAACTGCAGCTCATCATTGTATTTTGCATAATTTCAAAAAGCAAGAAAAAAATTAAATATAGAATCTCTGCTATTTTACTATTGAAGCAGCTAATTGTGCAAGGGGTCTGATTCAGTTATTAAATGACTAGTAAATGTTATTTAGAAATGTTGTTCAATAAACTTCAAAGAATATTTTTTGGCAACTTTGTCGAGACGCAGGGGTATACTCCTGTGTTTGTGCAAGACCAGTTTGTTGTGCGGTGCATAAATAGATGGTCCAGCGGAAAGGGTGGTGGTGAGGCAACAGCAAATGCATTACAAAAATATCGGAAATCTAAATGGTTCATGGAAATGCTTTCTTGCAAAAAGTACTTTGGAAATATGCACTCCCTCTTGCACTGTATGCGTTCAAGTTGTTCCAAACAATGCCATGTTGCTGTTGCCGCAGTGCAAGCCCCAGCCCTGCCAGGGGCCATGTGTGACAGGCACTTGGGTAGGTATGGGACCCGCTGAAATCAATTGGTCTCGTTGCAGGTGCAGATCGCATTGCAAGACCAGGGCACTGGATGTCAGATTTATAGGCCTATTACTTTCAACCTCATTTTTGTATCCTTTTTCTGGTAGCCTTTAGCGGAACTATTTTAGTTGTTTCCCAAACCCCTTTTCTTGCACAATATGAAAAGACCTGGTAAAAAATAACTTTTAGCTGTTCGACAATTTTTAACCTTAATTCTACATAACACACATGAGTTTAACTCTTTTCTGTCTGCTGCTTTATTCAGGGTGCCACAGCCCAAACCTGGGAGCGAGAAGAGAGAAATACAGGTGCTTGCATGTCCCATAGGGTACTCCTAGAGCCCTGCCAGTAGTCAAAATACTTTGGGGAAGAATGGATCTGTGCCCGGAATGGATTTCTTAAGGCCAAATCTCAATCTAAATTAGCTGTTTTTTTATCTCACAAGACGTATCCCTTACACTGCTTCTAACAGGCTCAGCCGAGGGTGGTGGGTGGAAGGTGAGTTGATGCAGGGACTGCCTGTGCCCAAGATCTAGAGGAAATCTTTGTCTCCTCTGCCCCATCCTAACTGTGGTCTTGTGCTATGTGTTTGGGTTAAGATCTAATTCATTGCTCTGTACCTATTGTTTTAATTCTCAGGTATAGAATTGCTTTTGGGTAGTTTTCTCCTGTGTAGCTGACAAGCAGCTTTTTGTGTATATTTTTTATGCAACATGAGGGTTCCCCAGAATGCTGATTTGCACCAAGTAGTACCTCAAGCTAAAAAAAGTCTTAGTGAGATAACCTTGTTGGTAACTGAGACTAATGCTGCATTTTGCTTGGCAAAATTGATATATCTGTGTCCTCTGAGAGACCTTTAGATAATCCATGTTTGTCATTCAGTTGAGATTTTGTTCCATACTAAGACCAAAATCCAACCAAGGTTGCTATGGGTTAATATTTTAATTGCTCTCATGTCCTGTTCTATTATATAAAGTCATAAGGCATCCGAATGAATAGATGCTGCTTTTCTTCAGCATGTTGTGAACAGTGTAGTTCCCTACAACTTCTATGCACAGTATATGACAATCAGCTTGAAATGGAGTTAAAAAAATGCATGAATTAAGTACTTCTAGGGCCTGAGACACCACCAAGTCACCCTGACAATGGCATACTGTTTGAGAAGATATTTTGTCTTATGGCTGTGCGAAAGAACAAGTATATTCAAAAGAAAAGCCAAGTGAAAACATCAGGAAAACAAGACTATCCAAAAAGCAAGATAACTAAACTGAAAAAGTAGAACATTAGTTTTCTATCTTTCGGTCTTCTCATGTTTCCTTTTTCAGAAGTCAGGCCTAATATGAGATGTTTTTTAAACTGATGTTATAATACTAACTCAGCAACGTGTTTCAGCCTGTCTGGCTTTGCCTAACAGAAAGAGTGGCAGGATGCCCGCACTGTCGTCTTCCCTTTATCTTTTGGTCTAGGGTTTTTTTGTTGTTATTATTAGATCTTTTGCAAGTCTGTCGTGTGAAATGCTGGGTTATTAAGATATCCTGCCATCGGCTGCCCAACAACTCACTCAAATTCCTGAAGAAAAAGAAATATTTTATTTTCTTGCCTAGTTCTGGAAATGTTCATGAATACAAATAACAAATGCAAATGGCACAGGGACGGTGGTATTAGGAATTGAAATGCCCGTTGCGTAATTTCACAGAATCACAGAATCACTATGGTTGGAAAAGACCTGTAAGATCATCAAGTCCAACCATCAACCAACACCACCATGCCCACTAAACCATGTCTCCCCATTTGTACAAATACATTCATTATGCTAGAAATGCACGATGACTGAGAGATGGTCCTTGTTGGTCAGTGGTGGCTACAGTTGATGGTACAGATTATTAAATTTTATTTTAATAACAGGTAGTGACAAAGTGGCTTAGTGCCGAACAGTGCATACAAGTATCTGATATACAAACACATGCAAATATATTTTTGTTACAGTCAATAAAATCCTATTGCTTCTCTTATGTTGCAAGAAGCTGAAATACAACTCCATATGCACCTAAAAGTATATAAAATTAGGAGAGCTGAGCAAATTTTTGGTGGGGTATTCAAAATATGTTTCTTCAGAAATTCAGGGTGGTCAGCAAGTGCCAGTCTCTGGGCCAGGCAGGTTGAGTACAGGAATGCAATGACTTGCTGTAGATGTTGCATCTGGGGGTTTGCCACTGGCTGGGAGGGCAGTTTTAATTGTACCAAACCCCACTGCCTCAGCGGGACGTTCCTATGGTCACGGGTACTGACTTCTGCTGCCATGTGTCGTCAGTGCTGCTGTGACTGAGGTTGCGCTGCTGGGGCTGTTTCTGGGGCCAAATCCTGCCAGTGTGACCTGCTCTCTGCCCTGGTGGCTCTAGACTGTGCAGCCCCTCAGCACATCTGGCCAGAGGTGTGCTGCTTACCAGCCTGAACAAGAGAGGGTGTGGTTGCCAGAAATGCTTGCTCTAAGGGTAGTCCATATTCTTAAATGCAAGAAGCCGTAGGTTACTCGTAATGAATGGCAAACCTGTGACTGATTTTAGGTAATGGGAAACAGAACATAGCACTTGTGAAGGGTGCTAGGGCAAGGAGTGAGACCCCTGCGAAGCCACCCTGGGCTGTGTTACTGAGTCAGAGCATGGGGCCCGAGCCGTGCTGCTTGCCGGCTCAGCCAAGGGGACTGGCACAGGGGAGGGCTTTTGCTATCTCTAAAGCTTTCTGCAGTCTCATTTTTCAAAACCAGCAGAACAGAAGTGAAGGGCTTGCGGGGGGAGGATTTGCAAGGTATGGAGACACCACGCTGATGATTTGACAATAAATGTTCTGCAATTACAGCTTCTCCCACTCCTCTGACCTTCTGGCCCCACGGTGCTCGTTGCAAAGAAGGTCTGAGCTGCTCTGAGTTTGAAGGACTGAGTTTGACTCAGTCTTTGTGCTCTGGCAAACTCCCACTGCCTTCAGGACAAGTTTGATTTAATATAAGGACTAAAATCCTTGGGGCTTGGCCTTAGGAGAGTAGTAAATGCAATCAGCTTCTTTGGTCTGACAGAATGAATAAACAGAGGCTCCAGGGCACTCGGCATCAGCAGAGATGGCAGAGATTATGAGGGAAGACCTGGATCACATTACTGATTTCCAATTCACCATAACCACTTACAAAAGAGACGTGGGCATCACCCTGGACAGCCCAGTGAAGGGCTTCCCTCTGTGCCTTGCAGTGGTTAAAAATCAAATGAAAGGTATTGGTCTGGAGAGCGAAATAGCAGCAAGAATATTAGAATGACGTTATTATAAAAACCTTTATTTGTGTTCAGTTCTCATTACTCTGACTCAAAAAGGAAATAGCAGGAATAACAGAGCTTGTGCTGGGATGATGGAAATTTGTGGAGATGGGAAAAGACTTCTGAATGAAGAGAGAGTGAAAAGATTGGGACTATTTAATTTAGATGAAGATAAACAAGAAGGGACATGACAGAGGTACAGCGGGTAACAGAAGCTATTGAGAAGGTAAATCCAGAACCACTTTGCCTCTTCTCATGACACCTGAATAAAAGGACAATCAATTAAATGGATAAAATGCACATTTCAGCCTAAAAAAGGAGGTATTTGAACTCATCTTAAAAGGCTTATTGCAATGAGGTGCAGTCCAAGCCAAGTAGCTAGTGAATCTTGAAAAAGAGTTAGACATTTACATAGTCTCTTTTGAGTTACCTTCGATAAAGTATACATGGCTTTAGGGGGAACTAAGCTCTCAGGCGTCAGGATCTAGGGAAATGAATAATCAGGAGGCTCCAGGAAGCGATCTCTCCTATGTACATTTATTCTGTTCGCCTGCCATGGGCTTCTTGCATTTCCTCTAAAAAAGCTTTGGTAGGAACTGCACTCACTGCATTAGATGGACCATTATTTTGAACTGGTGTGACAACTATCTTTTAGAAATTTGGCTTATGAAGTAAATGGTTTTACTTTTCCATGTTGTAACCCATGTTGTAACTATACATGCAATATCAAGGTTTGACCCAAAAAGATACTAACAGAGTACTGCATTATTCCTGGCTAGTTCAGATCGGTTGTGCCATCCTACCTCTACGCTAGCCCTGACCATACTTCACTGCAGGTTACTTTTCTTCCCTAGCATTTTTCAGGAAAACAGCTAATCTCTGAAATTTGTAACTGCCTTGGGCTCTGCACAAACAAAAGCAAATGGCAGGAGGGCTGGAGGAAAGGTCACTCACCAAGTCCTTTCTGGTTTTAGTACCTTGTGTATCAGGAATTTATGTGGCCTGGCACTGTCCCTTAGGTGAACTGAAATGAATGGTTTAAGCTCACATGCTCAATTTTGTAATTGCCATAGGTTAAGAGCAGGTGGAAATAATGCTCAGCTAATGAGCAGTAACTAGTTTAGGCATGGAAATTCACACTCCACAACTGCCTCTGTACACCCACACTCTGTCTTACCAGGGCTTTGGATGTGGGCAAAACTTAAACAAACTAAATTAAGTAAAGCTGTGAGAGGAAATTTTTCTTTATAGTGTCTTCCAAAAAGTTGGTGCTGATACACACTGCCTCTTCTTTTGTTCAGTATGAAGTAAGACAAGTCCATGGACCTGATTTTGATCCCTTGGGCATTACTGAAGTGAATAGCAAATGCAGCTAGAGAGATTTTAGTTAAGATGATGAGGCTCTGAGGGATAAGTCTTCAGGAAAGAACCAAAATGTGAAGAAACAGATGATTATATATAGCTCTGAAAGCTGCACGAAGGAACTGTGGCTGGGTGCTCACTTGCTTCTTTTCCTTTTGCAGAGAGGAGTCAGGATTACCTGCTAACTCATTTCAGATGCACCTACTCAGGTCTGGACTAATTTAAGGGTAAGGAGCTTAAATACTCTTTTTTTTTTTTTTCTCTGAACAATTACTGAATGTAGTATCTCTCCACAAAGTTACTGTCTTATGGCTCGTATGAATACCTGGTGAGCAGAGGGTTAGCGCTTTACTGCCTGAACTGTGGTAAGCACTAAAGTTTATCTTTTCACTTCTCTTTAGTCGAATTATATGAGCATTACCTCCCAGGAGACACTGCATATTATGTGATTGCATGGTAAACATGTTATTTTTTAAGCTACATGTGGAGAAAAGAGGGCCAGAGCATGCATGCTGAAAGAAGTTATCAATATAAAGAGAGATTTGTCAGAATTTACTGAAAATATAATTTATTGTGTCCCAGCATATAAAATGGGGTAATTTTATTACAGTTGTATTGACTGGAATACAATTCTTTGTCTCTGCAATGAGGAACAGGATTGGCAGTCTCCCTGTGCTTGTAGGTGTGCTAGGGCTGTGGGTGAGCTGGTAGAGGTCTGGCAGAGCTCAGCGGAGCAGGGGGCTTTTGGCATCGCTGCGATTCAGAGGCTTGCCTTGGCTTTCCCTAGGTGTTTTGTTTAGCAGATGACAGGTTTGCCCTTTCTGTACTCCAGCTCCAGCCTCCCGAGTGAAAAACAAAATCCACAGCAACCCCTGAAGTTTTTCAAGTGGACCTTCCCTTGTTTTTGCACAAGGTTCCCTATGTGAAAATGTCACCACTTGTGTGCCGTGGCTGAAGGGTCTTTGGGGCTGCACTGGATTACTCGGGACTATCCGATTGAATTCGACTGGGGTGATGCTCCAGACAATTTTCTGAAAAAGCTTAAACCCAATTTATTTGTTTTTCTTAATCATTGATTGCTTTCATTTGGGACCACACTCTCAGCTGGCTTACAGACAAAGACCAGATTTGGAAACAGCTTGGTGCTGGCTTTTTTGCAAGCTGGTGTCACAGTTGATGCAGGGGTCTCCTGAAAACTGGGTCCTACAACCCACAGTATTTATTGCTGGTGCTCAATGTCTTTAGTGAATTGGGAATGTGAGGGCAGAAATAAAGGCAATCAATACAGTTTGGGCTTTTATGTATAAGGATGTTACAGTAGAGTGGCAATAGACTTGGTAGGTGTCAGTCTCAGGCCACACCTGCAATATTGCATGGAGAACGCATCGTTACGAAAATATTGACAAACTGTTGAGAAGGTGAGAGGAGCAACAAAGCAATCAGAGCAGAAGGGACCAAATGATGAGGAAAGATTAAAAAAAAGCTAAGTGCCACATCTACGACTTTGCTGGAAGATGATTGATGGGAAACACAGATAAGTTTGAAGGGAGCCTGAACTCCAAAAAAAGAGAGAGAGAGAATAGTTAGGATGGTACAGGAAGGTATAACTAAGAGTGATGGGGTGAAATTAAGCAAGAGAAAATTTAAGCTGAATCTTAGGAAAAAATCATTACTGAAATATATTAGGCTGCTGAGTGATTGTCCATAGGGAGCAGTGCAAACTGCTGCCTGTAGGTTGTTCAGCCTGGGCAAAATGTTTTCAGGCATGCAGCCAAGGAAGCTCCAGGAGCAGGAGACTGAAGTATACACCTTTATCAGTGGTTTTACTATTTCACGGGTATCGTATATATACAGGCATAATTTGTTTAAACCTTGAGCGTGAAAGCAGCTTTGACCACTCAGCCTTGTTGAAATTGTTGGGAGTGAGATGCGTAAACATCTAACGGAGATTTTGGTCTGAAGGGCTAGATCTCCATTAGGAGCGAGGACCAGAACAGCAATGTGTCTTATACCTAAACATCAGTGCATCACCACAACCAGCCCTGAACAGGCTGTAGGAGCTCTGTGCAGGATGTGGGGCGTGCTGTGCCATGTTGTGCTGCGCCGCAGCAGCGGTACCCAGTGAGGCATCTTCGCAGCTCAGCTGACCAGGCAGCCTGCACCAGTGGGGCCAACTCACTGTCCGCTCTCTCCAGCCCACAGGCACGATGCCCTGCAGATGCTTATCTTTTTCTTGGGACACAGAAAAGCTTTCCAGGAAATAGCCACCATTGTTCTCAAGCCAGGCGGAAGGAAAGCAGGAAAGCCTTCCTCCCCTGGTGCGCCTGAGCAAGGTGATGGTGTCCCCTTTTGTGAAAGCTCAGTGTCCGTTGTGCTCACTCGGCATGTGGGAACCTGTCTCCCCAAAAACCTTCCTGGGGGAGAGGTTCAGAGTGGCATCTTGTTCTCCAGGAATGCTCCTAACTGAAGTGGGGTTTGAATGTGGGAACTTTGCACTCCCTGGTAGAAACTCCTCAAGTTTGTAGAGAAGAACTTAAATTCCTTGGGCTGGAGAGTGGCAAGAATAAACCCAAAGAGCCCATGGGCCAGGCACCCGCTGGGAGCAGCAAAACCAGAGTTTCATTCCCCGCTTTGTTTTTTTCCTTGAGAAGTAATGCTACTGCCTCCTCCCTTTGCATTTCATGCGGGACTTGCAACTTCTGGGTCTGCTGTGAGCTCATGGTGACATAAACAGAAGAAAAACTTGTTTGTGGATCCCAATAAGCAATAGGAAGAGAGAGGCTGTAGGCTTCCCAGCCTGTCAAGATTGTCAGGACCTGCTTGGAAACGGACTTTTTTGGGGCATCTCAAAAATCAGTGTTGAAAAATGGAAGACATCTATGGATTTTGGGTGGCTTTGGAGATAGCTGGCAGCTTGATGGGGGTCTGAGGACTTAAATTTTCAATAAGGGTGGGATAAGCAAGTACTTGAGTAAGAACACAAAGTCACCAGGACCTGGGT
This sequence comes from Gavia stellata, assembly GCF_030936135.1. Taxonomy (NCBI): domain Eukaryota; kingdom Metazoa; phylum Chordata; class Aves; order Gaviiformes; family Gaviidae; genus Gavia; species Gavia stellata. The sequence goes on along the minus strand of NC_082601.1, from coordinate 25,447,639 downwards.
GGCCAGATGTCCTGCTGGTGATGAGACGGTGTATTTCTTTGTCACGTGGGGTTTCTGCAGCACTCACCTTGCATTTGTGAGGGAGAAAAATAGAAAACAAGCCTTGAAGGAAACACGCCCGACCATTTACCTCTCTTTCCTTTGTTAGCAATTTTGCTCCATAATGCTTCTTCCTCTTTTTAGAGTTCTGGTTCTGTTTTACAACCATTTGAAATAGTTTTGAGGTTTTTTTTTTTCCCCTCCATTGTTGCCCTTTGCCTTTTATTCTATATATTCACTACTCCCTATCTAAAGAAATTCTGCCTAAATTCCTTGAGGGTCTGACCCTTCCCTTAGCTTTAGTTTATGCTCCTTTGTTCTTGTGTTTGACATAAGCTCAAACAGCCTTGTGAAATCTAATTTCTGTTCCCTTCAGGATTGTGTATTCCTCTATGAAATATTTTCCCCACCCTCTTCTACCCTGCTTCTTCCTAGAAAAGTGCTTCTATTTTAGTAAATGTTTTATATAGTTAATTGTTATAGTTCTGGATTCTTTTCTCACTTTCTCCATTACTGTCTCCATTACATGCTATTGTTCTCCACTGAGTTTTAGTTGTGAAATAAGTTTTACTCATATTTTTGGTAGTTAGCACTCCATCTTATTTCCTTTATGTTCTCCTAATTTTTCTCTTCAGCAGTTTAGTACAGGGCTCAACAAACTGTAGGCTGTTTGCATCACGTTCTCTTTTCAGAAAGGTGTATCCTGATCTAGGTTTGCTGCTGCTCACAATGCAAGATGTAGTCTCTCTTACCTGAAAGCTTTAAGTTGCGTGCTTAATTAATCAAAATGATCTTTTACAAAATCCTGAGTTACAAAAACCGTAAGCGGAAATGGGAAAATCACTTTTGTAAAGTCTATTTGAGTTTATGTTCCTTTTTGGCAAGAATTATAATTTTGAGCCTGTACGTTAGACTAGTACTGCAAACTGCCCTACTGTCTATAATGTAATACAGATTATTTTTAAACCAGATCTTTATTGTAACAGTGCTAAGTAGACACACTGTTGAATCTAGATAAACACATTGCAGCAGATAGCTTAAAATGAAGAGGAATTTGGCAAGGAGAAAGTTGATTGGAGAAGGAAATGAAAATTCAAAGTGAAATGGTTTTGCTAGTCATGCAGAGGAGCTGAAAGGTTCTGCAACACCTGGCTCAAACAGCTCATGTGGCTTTTTAGAACACAATATTCCAGTTTCTTTTCCCTGGAGTGTGCCATTAGCTTCAGTCTTCCATTAGCTTCCTTGGTAACTTCTTAAAGAACTCCCTAGAGATGAACACATCTCTGGAGGACCATATACCAGCTTGATGAAATTGAACAAATGAGTGATTTTACTGGGAGGCAATTTTGTTGTTTGTTTTTTTTTATTTTGACTTCAATCAGGGAATAGAAAATCTGCTATCTTATGTTTTACGGAATATGGAATAGGTATTAATCTGAACACCCCATGATGAGTTTACATGCTGGTCTGGCCAGGAATTGAAAGAAACAAAATATAAGGTCTATCAGCTTTAACATTTGTAATAGGTATTATTCATAAAATGGGATCCTTAATTCCGCAATTCTAAGTGTGAACTTTACAGGCTTCCTGGGGTTTGAGCTGTCTACAAAAGTTTCTCAAAATGAAATGCAAAATTCAACACAGGCTTTCTCTCCAGACATGGATATTTCCAGGATTAAGCTTTACAAATAATGTAGCCCACATCTTAGATGATTCCTTACCTTTATCCAAAGGAAGTACAACTGGAGACAGAGCAAAACCGCTTAATCTTTTCAAGCTATATTATTCCAGAGTATTGTACAATACTTTCTAGCAAACATTGTCAACTTACAGATTCCTACAATATTTAGCAATGAGTAAAAAAAAAAAATTTGTTATCAGCTAAAATGTATCACAGCTTTTTGTATCTTGAGCAAGTTTATGGGTTCCAGGGTTCCTCTTGGCACTGCTCAAACATAATTTCCTGAAAAGAAAAAGATAATGATGCTTTAGAATGATTTGGCTTCAGGACAGCTTTGCCTGAGCCAACTCTGTGGTAGTTCCCTTAGCGCATTTCAGGGCGCTTTCCTAGCAAAGGCGCGTGCTCTGTTTTAGGAGCAAACGAGTGCATATCTGGTCTTTGTGGTCTGTGCCGTGAGCCTTGGTCCTCCAGCTAAATGGTGGGGGCTGGTTCGTTTTATTGCTCAAGGCTGGGGCTCTCGCTGTGACATTTCACACGGAGCACGCTCTGGTGCAGTGCCTACCCCACAGATTTCACAGGGCCAGTCTCTCCAGCATGCCCCTGCGCCAAGCCATGCGCCTGCCCCGCTGCAGCAAATGACCCTGTGTGTGCCCATGCAGCGAACGCAGCAACACGGTCCCTGTTTGATGTGCGCTGCGACGCTCCTGCTCACCACCTGCTCCATCAGTAGCTGCTGTTCAGGAGTTGGTGGCACGCTCCAAAACACACATACCTGTGTGCATATATATATACACACATACACACACATACGCGCACGTGTGTGTATATGTATTTTTAATTTCCTCTATGAGATAGGCACACTGCTACTAGCAGAAGGGACCTGGCCCATTCAGGAGTCCTCAGGACCTGTAGGCACAGAGGTGTGGTGCGTCAGGCTGGGACTGGGACTCAGCTGGGGAATCTTCCCGGCAGTGGCCCCAGGTTTGGGTGAGATCCCAGGAGATCACAGCCAAGGCCCCTCATTCTCTCCAGATCACGAGTTAAAACAAATGAAGCCAGATGGCAAAATATTGTTAAAGCTGTTTTGCTTCCAGACTGTTGTTTTTATGGTATGCTGTCATGATATGAGGATATGTCAGGGTGTCAGACAGCACAGGGCCTGCCAAAAAAGCAGTGGAGGACTGCTGTGGGTAGAGGGAACAAGACCTGGCACAGGCTGTGTTCCTACTCTCGAGCAGTGAAGTCATCTCTTCTTCACCTGGGTTGTTTTACATCACAGCACAAGAGAAAACGAACATATGCTGATCACAGATTTCCTCTAGTGAAGCCTTTCCAAATCATTTGATTCCCACATTGTTGAGTTGGGAAGGGTGGTGGTCTATGAGGTGGTGGTCTTATTCTGGAGCACAGGGCACTCTCCTCCCTTTACCTCACAAAATTCAACGTAAGAAAAACAGATCCAAGCAGACAACAGTTAGTAGGACCAAAGGAAAACTGATAGAATTTACAGTTAAGTGGAATGTGGTGCATTTCACATGAAGGCAGTTGTCATCAGCAAGAAACTTTTTCTCCATATTCTACTTTTCATATATTTTTTAAAAAGAGAATCCTTAGGCAAAGGATATTTTTTGATTTTTTTTTTATTTTTTTTTATTTTTTTTTTTTTACAGCTAGCCAATACAAAGGCAAAAAGTAGTTTGATATTCAGTAGAAACTGTTTGGTTTAGGAAACAAAGGTAAAAAAGTCCCCTGTCTCCAAATAAAATTGTCTATGTTTAAGCCATCCATGGGAGACAAGGAGATTTCTCTTTACAAATATCAGGGAGATCATTGCTGTCACTGTGCAATTTTTCAGGAAAGAGCATATTTATTCTTTTTCACAAATCGGAAACGTACTGTCTAGGCTCAAACTGTGGAAAGCTTCCCATAAAGATAGTTGCAGTGATGAACAAGACCGAGTCAGTGGACTTTTGCTTTGCTATTTGAAAATCACCCAGTACATCGAGCTTTCCAACAAAGCTGATTATGTCGCTATTATGAGTGTACATTACCAGCTTCATGCTGGATAACTGCAGCAAATATCCTCCTCTTGATGGGATGGCAGACGTCTCCTTGCTGCATGGTACAAAAACTGCTGTTGGTTTTATTGTTTGATGAAGGCAAAATTTACCCTTGGGGTAAGGAGTTAAAATGATGGTAGGGACTGGCCACCAGCCTGCTATCAAAGCAGTACAGAAAAGATAGACTTAGCACATGTTTCCAACACCCTCTAGCCTGTTTCAGCACTTTCAAGAAAACAGATGCAAATATGATGGCTTTCATATAGGGCTTTGCTTTTGTATTGCAGCTGGAAATGGTGTTTTTATAGTGTCCTTTTGTGTTCCACACTAATAACTTTGGTCTTTATCACTGTGCAGCTATCACATAGTCTAAGAGTTTAGCTGAGCTCTTGCAATAGCTTAACTTTTTTATTGACAATCAGAAAACAAATCTTGGTGGTGTGGCAGGAGCTGATCTTCGTCTTGCGGTTTATTGGGAAATATTCAAGTTGTTCGTACAGCTCCATAGGTATCCTGGATACTTCACAGACAAATATAAATCCATTCTCTGCCCCAAGGAATTTACACTCAAAATGCAGGGTGGCAGAGGAGTAGAAGAGAAAGCAGAAGATGGCTGGGAGGAGGACTGGGAGTAAATTCTCAACTTGTAGAGCAACATTAGCATCAGCATTTGGATACCGAAGTCACCGAAAAAGCTGCTCTTTTTGTAGATTGTGTTCTTCTTTTCTCATTAAATATTCAGTTTTACAGTGACGTTAATGTGTAACCACTACGAGACCACGTAGGTAGCAGGTGCTAGAGGTCTAAAGTCGCAGGTCAGTGTACTAATCACAGCGCGCCGCACCAGCCAAACAGCCATGGGGTACCAAGCACAAGGCAGCAGCGTTACCCTGCCTGCTACCACCTTGCTTCTATGCACGAACACTCATTTTAGGATGTGTTGTCAAATCTTCCAGTTGACACACTGTACAAAATAGTTTTCTCTTTCTCACTGAACAATTTTAAGGATGCAGTATGGTGCAGTAGGGCTGTAACCTTGTTTATTCTTTGCAGACACTACGTGGCTCTCTAAATGCCTTAGAGATCATCACCCCCTTGTTATCATAGCAGGCATGCACCTTGTAATCTTGCCGTACTAATTGTTGAGAAAATGTGCTTGGTAGTCCTTCACCGGCAGAATCCCAATTGCCAAGGTAATTAATAGTGTTACAGACTTCAAGGCCATAATGCTCATCAGTTATTAATTAGCAATTCATTTTGCTGAATAAATAATACTTATGATTGATGATGGTACTTGTAATTGGGCACTAGTAGTGTTTCTCAAGGGAACAGCTTCTCTGCAAGTATTAACTATGACAGTAACAGCTCAGAAACCAAAGATCATTTAAGAAAATCTACTCTAAACAACTGTGACACAACCAAGGCATTTACATTCAGTGTTGGAAAAGTATAGCTTAAACATTGGAGACTTGCCTATGGCAACCATATGCTACTATTTTTGTCTATTTTGCTTATATTTTGCTTCGCTTTAAGCATTGCCTCCTTATAAGGAAATGTCCTATATAATTTTATGGCATGCGTTACATTGTCTTTATGAGCTTTCGTACACATTCTTCAGAAATTCAGAAGACAGTATAATAAAGAAAATACTTTCCCAAGCACATTAGCTGATTTAAAAGGAATTTGCTCAGATTAAATCTATTTCAGATTAATAGATTGTGGAAAATCAATTTTATTTTATATTAGTTGGCACTACCTTTTGGCATAAATAAAATTGAGCTTAGCCCTTCACTCTTGGAACGGAAAGAGAAGCTGGTAAATAAAGCAAATAAGCTGTTAGTTTTAACTGGGTAGTCAACAAAGACAAGTATGGGAGGTCAGCTGCTGACCAGATGCTGCCTTCAATTAATATTCCAACCCTAAAAGACATTTATCGTTCAGTTTAGAAGGGAGAGCAGCTGAGTCATAAAAGCAGCCCACAAAAGATATTTTAAAGCATTTATAATGGCTAAATTGCTTGAAATAAATTAGCCCTGAAAATAAACATATTTTGTACAGTCTATGTAAACCAAATTTCTTCTTCCTGTAAATTGCTTGGACTAAGTGGGAGTTTGTGTTTGACAAGGGCATACATTTGCTTCATTACTACATGCGGGTTATTTTTTTCCTTTGAAAAGGGTTAATAAACTATAAGATAGCATTGCCAACTAAATGAGTCCTGCACCCTTTTAAAGGAGGAAGATGCTGCAGAAGAACAAGTTAAAAAGAAATGCAGACTGTGTTGTAATGCTAACAGGCAATTAACAAACTCATGGGTGTTAATTATCTTCATACTGTATCATGTTCAATTAGCTCAGCCCCTGCAACAAAGGCAACCATGAGCAATTGCTTTGATAGGCGTACAGTACTTCATTTGTAGTTAATCGGTTTAAGCCTTGCAGTTGCTAGGCTACACCAGTCTCCAGAGGTAAGAAGCTGCACAGATGTACTATGTTTAAATGACTACAGAGAACTGTTTAAACTCAAACCATGTATAACTCTTTATTGATTTTTCACAGAAGATCTCAGCTCTGATGATAAGGTTTTGATATATTTTCCTGCTACAGCCAGTTCCTTGGAGTATTGCGGAAAAAAATCTGTCAATATGCTTCTATTATGATCTCTTGATCTGTGGCTATAAAAACCTTTAACCGCAGCCCTTATTATAAAATAATGGAAGAAGCAATATTTGATTTTTTCTTTTTTTTATCCCCCCACTCTGTAATACATGGAGATTTTTTTTCCCAGTGCCTCTAGAACTAAATTACAGTATGTTCCTTCTGTATTTCTGTGTTAGAATAATACAGAAGAATTTCTAGCACTAATTAATTTGATTGACTCTCAGCAGGAAAGGATCAGCTGTAGCATCATGAACTTTAACAATAACTACCAACTGATGGGCAGTTCACATCAATAAGACCATCACTAGCCTCCCTCACCTGTCACCAGGCAGGGAATGAGCAATAACCACCCCCTGCAGATGCACTGCTTAGCACTTTCTGCCCGATTAGCAATTTATAATGGTGATCAAGAAACAGTCAGCGGCAAATCAAGACAACTGTCTGGCTGCCTGTTTAATTGGCCTTGTTTGCTTTTTGATAAATGGCTCGTGACTGCTATAGGCCCTTGTATTTTGACTTTTAATAGGCCACTGTGATTAGACTACCAACAGATACTAGGTCAAAACTGAGGGAAGGTGCAAAAAATGTTAATTAATATCAATAATAGCCAATTATTAGTTAGACAGAAGGACCTACTAGCTGCGTGCTCTAATGACTCAGAGCTAACTTGAAGGGAAACAGTGCCAAATTAGCATAACTGTGTATGCAGCCTGCATGTTGGATCCTAGCAAACATCTGTTATGTGAGTAATTCAAACAGGATTCTTCCTTTTTGCATGATACTGACAAAATCATCAATTCTTTTTGGTCATTTCAAGAAACTAATGATACCCTAGCGGTTACTGATCTCGCAGTTGGGCTTTGTGTCGGTCCTTCATATCAAGAGCTAAGCTGTAAAAGTCAATTTGGGTGTGGTTTTCAAGATTTTTAAGTTAGTAACTCCCGTATAAAGGTCCCTCATACTGTACATAGAGGAACATATGCTGAGCAATCGTGCTACTCCAAGTGTCGCTCCCGCTACAAATAACTTTTTTCCACCTTTGTCTCCTTCAGGAAAACAAACAAGAAAACAATGATGGGCACAGAAATATTTGTGTGCCTACTATTGCTGACCCTTTGAATATAAACATGATGTGATATGATATGAGGGTCAAAATTATTACATATGGGGGTGAGACAAAGTAAAGGAACTTCTCTGACACACTAATGGGTCCACTTGTCTGTGGTGGTTTTCAGGATATTGGGAATGAGACGTTCATTGCAAATGTGGAACAGGCAAAGCACATGCAAGCAAAGTGGAAGCACTTCACTTAGAAGAAGAATTTCAAATAAACTTTATATAGAAGGGTAACGGCTCTAGATTTTAGTGGACGATTTATTCTTGCAAGCTTAAAACGCTAAGCGAGTTGAACTCTTCAGATGGGAGAGGTTAGAGAAGACTTGTTCAGAGTGCAGTACCTTGTAAGTAGTTTTATCACACTATTGGTAGAGGTGATTGTCTCTTTTTTTCACCAAAACGGTCAGAAATCCTTTTTAGTAGGGATGATGATAATATATGCTATATGATACTGTTCTGCCTGTGCTTCTCCCTCCCTCCTGCCCAAGCATCTGCACGTGTGTGAGGAGTTAGTGAGAGTCAAGCTCTGATACAGGTTTACTCTGGGTATTTCTAAGGCAACTGCAGTCCCCACTAATATTGATGTGACATCGATGGGAAATCTATCATGACTGAAGAAGACACATTGATGCAAACGGAGTCGAGGGCTCATTATCAAGCCCAGAAGAAAGATCTGTGACTGCTGGATAAGGGAAGTGTTACAAGTCTCTGTAGAGGCTCATCCTGATGGAGGTGGAAAAACAACCTCTTTTTAAGGCCCACTTCATTATATATATCTATATAACATTCCTTTATCATTCCATATCTCTATCTATCTATCTGTATCTCCTTTCCCAGGTGTAAAATCAGCAGGTGTCACTGATCCCTGATTTGTCCAGTCAGTAATGTATGCAGGACCAAGATCAGGTTGACGGACTGTCTAATTTGGACATGGTCTGACTCTTGGAAGACATACCACCAAATTTCTGCTGATATGATCCCATATATGTTACAACTGTTTGGAGCAGGAAATGCTTGCGCAGAGCTTTCTTTTGGTATTTCAAAATTATTGTATGAGCTATATTCTAAAGTTAGGGGAAAAGGCAGGCTCTCAGTAGCTGAGAGCTCACTTGTGGTGCCAAGATGAGAGGTATGTTGTTCCAGATGTTTTAAAAACAATATTTGGGAAAGAGAACATGCTCCTGGCACATCTTCTTTTGTAGGATTCAGGTGTCTGACTGCTGAGAGCCTGCAATGCTAACAGAGGAGGGAAAGAATTGTTTCGTGCTTAGCAGTGCTTTACTTGTGAAGGGAAATCCTACTGGAAGCTGAACCCCTCTGTTCAGAAAGAGGAAAATGGAGGGAGCCTGCAAGATTTGGGAGAAGACAGGTCACTGCTTGTAGGCTTGGACCAACATCTATGCATTACCCTGTGTAGGATTTGCCTTGGATGAGGGCGGATCGTACATGGAAAAATAGCAGAATCACAGGTCTGGAAGGGAAGGGAAAGTTGGGTAGCGGGTGGTGTCTGGTGCCACCTTCCCCCTCCTCCCCTGCTTGTCCCTCCCTTCCCAGCCAACTCGAGTGTGCCTTGTGGAAACCACTCTTGGCTTCCAACAAATACAGGTGGCAGGGAGCACAAATGCTTATTTTCCTCATTTTTCTCTTCTGACTGGCCTCTGTTCAGTAGCTCCCTTTCTCGGGGGCCACAGATCTTTCTGGTCTTGCAGTTTGGCAGGTGGTGCCACGTGGAGGTGTCTTGACTTCTGCTCAGCAACCTGATGCTTGGCAGCCACAAGTCTGCAAGGATTCACCTGGGCTAAAAGGGACTCATAGTAGGCACAAGCACAAATTACCTCCACTTGTTATGCCCGATTTTCAATATTGCATTGTTTATTTGCACTAGAACAATACACAGGGGCTCCAGAGGAGATTGTGGTGTAATACTGTGGTGAAAATACCTATCCCAAAGAGTTCAAGAGCTAAACAAACAAGCTGGGAAGAGATGTTTCCACTTCATCTCTGGAAGCAGAAGCAAGGAGAGGCAGTGACCGAGGCAGGCTTTGTTCACTTTCCCATCTCCTGAGCTCCAGCCCCAAGTCTTAGCTACAGAACTGTCCTAAATACATCAAAAACTTCTATAGTATTTTAAAAATATATATACTTAAGCAATGCTTAATGGGCACACATATCACCTATAATCATATTGTTTTTCTACTGTAACTAACGTGCATAGACTTTTTTTAATGTTTACAGCAAATTGAGAATGAAAGCTGTGACTTTAAAGAATTATCTCCCCATTTAGAATCATGTTAATTTTCTGTTTTACATTGAGGAGTGGGAATAATAAGAAAACATATCAGCTAAGTGTTCCAGGGAGTAATGGCCACTTTTTACTTCATAAGGAAGATATTTTACTGCTTATCTATTCACTCAAGCTTCACTCATGCAAAGAGAGAAGTACTTTGTACTTCCAGTTTTTGTAGCCAAAATGTACTATGAGATGCTTATCAGCTTAGAGTCATGCACGTTACTACTTAAATTTTGAAATTCTGTTTGATGAAAAATGGGACTGTTATGGAGGTACCCTGAAAAATTATAATTTTCAGGCTTTAGAGGAGTTTGTTTTCCAGGCAGAAGTCTCTCTGTTAAGTTCAATAAATAAAAGGTAAATAAAAAATGCAAAGCCTACTACAGAGCATTTACATGCTTCATATAATATGTGATTTCTTTCAGCTGTCACTGTCATATTATTACAAACATTGCTGTTTAAACACAAAATTATCTGAATTTACTATGTTTTGGCTGTTTTGGGCTATGTTCTTCCATCTTAGTCATAATTTCTTAATATTCTTTTAAAAAGAAAAAAAACTTCCATTATCTACAGCTGAATTTTAAATCCTTTTTTTTCTTTACATGGAATATTTGAAGGCATCTGATGACACACAGTAAAAGATTTTTTTAACTCTAAACTTCTATTTATTTAGACAGGATTTGTCTTGAAAGTAATTTGTTTGAAATACAGGAGTTCTGAAATCTTAAGGGCACCTAACTTCAGCTCAATCATTGTCTGTTATCTATCTCTCAAACATTCTTCCCCTGTACTTGGCATTGGTGAGGCCGCACCTCGACTACTGTGTTCAGTTTTGGGCCCCTCACTACAAGAATGACATTGAGGTGCTGGAGCGTGTCCAGAGAAGGGCGACGAAGCTGGTGAGGGGTCTGGAGCACAAGTCTTATGAGGAGCGGCTGAGCGAGCTGGGGTTGTGCAGTCCAGAGAAGAGGAGGCTGAGGGGAGACCTTATCGCTCTCTACAACTACCTGAAAGGGGGTTGTGGCGAGGTGGTTGTCAGCCTCTTCTGCCAAGTAACAAGCAATAGGGCAAGAGGAAACAGCCTCAAGTTGCGCCAGGGGAGGTTTAGATTGGGTATCTGGAAAAAAATCTTTACTGAAAGGGTTGTCAAGCATTGGAACGGGCTGCTCAGGGAAGTGGTTGAGTAACCATCCCTGGAGGTATTTAAAAGACTTGTGGATGAGGCGCTTAAGGACATGGTTTAGTGGTGGACTTAGCAGTGTTAGGTTAACAGTTGGACTGGATGATTTTAAAGATCTTTTCCAACCTAAACAATTCTATGATCTAGAGATTTAAACAGTAGTCTGGAGGAAGAAAATAAAACAAAACCAGCACCCGCTCCTGTAGTTTATGTACCCTGATTGACCTTTCTGCTTTCTCATTTATTTAGCATAAATTATTTTACTAACCTTGTCAGGGAAAGAATTGTGGAAATATAGGTTTAAACAGCATGGAAACATTGCACCAAAAATCATACACTATACAACAAATTTGGTGCACAAGGACTATTGTTTGAAGAGCTGCGGAAGGTTTTAATTTCAGTAGAACAATTTGGCCCAGCTGTTAGGTGTACTTTTTTGTTTTCCAATTCCCTTGAATTATGTAAATTGTTTCCATCCATAGAAGTGAGTTGCGCTAGCACAGAGAATTCTCTTTCGGTCTTCAGGTCTGCTAAAACCTGAAGAACCAGAACCTTATGCTGGAAGATCACACCTCTGGTCTTAGGTCTCCTTGTTTTTCTAGATCAATTCTGACTAAACCTCTTCTGAGACACTCTGGAAGGACACATTCTCTTCATTACACACAGCCCCAAGAAGTTACTTTTAGGTAGCAAGTAGTCTAGAATACATATATCTAGGTATTTTTGAAGATTTTCATCCTCACACAATCTTCAGTTGTCTTCTACCCTATCTCATGTGAATCCCCTGGTAACAAGGTTTTTGAAAAGCCTAGGAAATGATTATCTCATTTGAAAAAGAAATTCAAGAAATTTTCTCTAGTATGAAACAGGAAAAATTCTGAAATTTGGAAAAGCTTTGAAGTATGTGAAAAGTATTTACAGTCAGCTCTACTAATTGTGCCAGAAATGGATGAGTGCATTATGTAGGCCAGATTTCCATCTTCTATGGAATTTCTATGCTAGATGGATGCTGTTTGAAAGTATTTAAGCCCAGACCAGAAATTTTACCCTAATTGACTGAATATAATAGCCAGGCTACAAAAAACTCTGAAAGAACAACTCTTGTTAGAAGGTAGCCAATGGGGCGATGAGGATATGAGGATGCTTTTCCCCCTTAACTTTTTCCATATTAAATATGTTTTTACTGTATAAATTAGTTCAATAGGAAAAAAAATACACTACATTGTGGTCTTTCTCTTAAAGATTTTATATTCTTGCATTGTGGAACACAAATGTCTGTAAAGCCCATGCAACCTCAGAGTAGCTTAGAAGCTGCATGCAACATTGGAAATAATGACCATTTGTATTGCATGACTTCCCCATACTAAAAATTGGTTTGAAAGTTTTTTTTTTTTTTTTTTTTTTTCCTGGGGACATATCAAACACTTAAAATCCAACAGGTTTAATTCAGAAAGCTTGAACTCCTTGTCATCAAATTTTGCTTCATGCATGGCTTTCAAACATGAAGGTCTCTTCTAGAATGCTGTAAGCCCCAGGAAGTTGGCTGTGCATATCCCAGATTTACAAATAGGAATGCAAAGTAGGTTTGTCTGGTTTTGTTTGTTTGAGCAACGTCAGAAAAGCCTTTTATCTTTCCAAAATAATATTCCACATATTTTTCATGATCTCGTGAACAATATCTTAACTATTACATACATAAAGTGAGAAAGTGTATTTATGCATGTATGTATTTAAAACTATTATTAAAATACATGTCAAATTAGTTATTTATGGCTTCCATTTTTAAGGGATATGACTTTATAAGGTTTTCATTTTATTAGCCTTTTATTTTAAATCAATAGAGTATACTTTAGCACAAGCTGTCATTTTAGAGCACTGAGTTGAGATTTTGGCAAAAGATGTCTCTATCTATCTCCCCTGTTTTGCACAGCCTGTTCACTGGCAGCCTGTTACCCTATCTCCCTGATAGGATAATGATATGGCTCTAGGTGATTATTTTTTGCACAAATTGTTTTTGGCAAGACAATCGATTAAAAAAATCCCACAGAGATGTGTAGTATCATCTTTTGTATCTCAAAAACCAGGTTCTAGTTTTTTAGAAAAACAGAATCCAGGAAAAATAATTCTGATTTCCTAGACCCGTAACAACCAATTCTGCTTGTAATTTGCCTTCTGTTTAGCAGGTTTAGTATGGCAAACTCTTCAGGGCAGAGATTCTGCTACTCTTGTGCTGTGCTGATTAAAATGTATCTCTCCTTCTATGCTTGCCTGATTCTTAAACATTACTGTCCTGACCATAAGTATTAGAAATTTGCAAATGGAAGTGGCGCTATGTGAGTATAGACTCTGGTATATTAGGAGTACAGTACTGAAATTAAAACCTGAACCCAGCTACAGTGTCAGAAGATAAAATTAGGGCATGGTCCTAGTTGTTAGGATTAGAGTTGGGTTGAATTGAAACCCTCTAAATTCAGAACATAGAGAAACAGGTCTCTGCCTTTCTTGATTTTTTCATATTGAAGGCATCTGGAGACTTCATCTTGAAATTCAATTCAAATATCTCTTAAGGCATAATGGGTTTTGACAAAATTGTCTTAATCTCAAATAGTGTTGGAAACCCCTCAAATTTACAGTTTGAAATGCATTGCTCTTTTTCACGTGTTTTGGGTAACCTGTATATTTTGTTACAGGTATACTACCAAATATAAAAGTATCAGAAGGAGAATGTACTGCAATTTATGGTTACATGCTGTGAAGACAGCACAGAGTTTTAGGTGCTATTAACATGAAAAAACAGTCCAGCAAAGATTAAAAAAAACAAAACAACAAAAAAAACCCCAAGAACAAAAACCAGGTGCGAAGAAGAAAATGAACGACCTAGGAAATATTTGGAGCCAAGCAACCCACCATAGGCTTTTTCTTCCCAAACAATGTGTTACCTTTGCATGATGGTTATATCATGTTTATGTGTCTTTATCATTAATAATGAAAACAAAACTATAGGAACAAAATTAGTATTCCTGATACTTGGGGATTTATTTTTGATGGGATTAACATAGAAACAATAGCCTTTAGGAAGAAGGGACTGACGGGATTGCACAGTCGCCCTCAGACCAAGCTGCATGCTGTGGACTCAGATGCACAGGATGCATTTGGGAGGAAAGTAAAAATTCTGCTCTCATCTAAACCCAAATCCTGTAAGACTCATTCAAAACAAAATCCTTCAAGTGTATCCATTTAATCTGTGAGACCAGATACAAGATTAATTTGAATGTACTGCTAATCTACAGATCTCCAGAGACTGGAGTTTCCCATAGGGGCTGCCTGAGGTGCTGCCTGACATGGTGATGCTCACACAGCTCGTTGTCTGAAGAGACTTGAGCATCCATGCTCTGCATATCTGCCTTGCCCAGAGGCTCAAAACTGCTTTAAATTTATTTTAGACTCAGAGCGCACAGCATGAGTGCCTGGACATACTTTCAACTTTTATCTTTGGTCTGTCTGTGAGCAGATAGAGCAGGAAAGCCACCCTCATGTCCTGCGTGGCTACTCTCTTCTGTTAGGCAGAAAATCAAAATTATTGCTGTCAGAAGGAAAGATCTGTTATTCAACTTTCCAAAAATTTTCATCTTATCAACCAAAACCTCCAACTTCCTGAAGTAAGTCTATAACTAGTTAGGACGTAAGACTTCAAGGGAATCAGAACAACTTCTTCCTGAATGTGCAGTTTGACGGGATCAAGCTTCGAAGAGCAGATGCATATTTGGATTGCCTGACACCACTTATATTCACATAAAAAACCCAAACCACTGAGAAAATTAAATTATACTTTATGGTTTTCTGGGAGAAAAATATTCTGCTCTTGGCTAGCCCAAAACAGGCTTCTTCCCCTATCATTTTCATATCTTATGTTTGTGTTTTTACATTCTTGTAAAAATTCAACTACATTTTTGAAACAGAATGTCACTCAATCTTTTAATGAAGTTTTTTATCTGGATGAAATTCAGATCAAGGATGCAAACAAATACAGCAGCTTTATCCAGCAGCTGGTTGAAGACTGCCATCTCCAAGCCAAAATGAAATAAAGTGATTAATTGCAATTCCACCACCTTAGGGGGGAAAAAAAAAGCCAATGGCACTTTGCTTTGGTCTTACCCTTTAGTATTTTACTTATAAAGTCTATGCTTGAAATAAACCAAGTAATTTCTCCCTGAACACAGAGGACCCCAGACTTAGCATTGAAGGGCAGCAAGGGCACCTTGTAGCCCAGTCACCGTGCAGCTGATCTCCAGGCCCTATGTGTCATGAGAACAGATATAATTGACTTTGCTCATAGGCAAGTCATCTTTTGAGATTGCCTGGAGGGAAAGGCTTGTCACTAAGGACAAATACCTCCCAAATGTTATATGGACCTGATCGTTTGTTATATATTTTTTTATATAGTCTTTTCCTCGCACTTGGTTAGGCATCTTTGGCTTCCCAGCCTTTCAGATTGGAATGAGACCGTAACTTAGGGTTTACCACCTTCTTCGTTTGTACCTTACCACCCTTTTCCACTGTAAGTCATCTCTGTACTAAATAGAAATAAACTGTATGTTAAGTATGCCATAAAACCTGCTGGTACAACCATAATTTGTGCATCCAACCACAGACTGTGTTATAAATAATTGTCCTTTACTAGACTCTATTTTCAGCAGTAAGCCTGTAGCTATAGCTTTCCTCAGGAATTGTTCACCACATTAAAAATTACCACATGGTTAACTAATGTTCTGTTTAGCATTTTTGTGAAGAATAATTGACATAGATGCACAATCAATGCTGTCTAGACTAACTTAAATTTAGCTGCTTCAGCTCTCATTAATGCAAAAAATTGCCTGAAATGCTATATTGAGATGGTGAAAAGTTTAATAAATGAAGCACAGTTCTGCTTTTCTGTCTTTTATGTTATGCAAAAAAAGTGAGGATTTGTTCTTTGGGGTAGTGAGGTGTTTTCTGAGGGGGGAGGTGCTGTTAAAGAAAGCTTTGGATGGGCCAAATACATGACCCAATTTTCAATGAACCTCCCAGGGTTGCTTTTTATTTGATACCACTTAGTTGTGAAATTTGAATTCTATTCCTTGATTTTAATGGTTAGTCTATTTTAAAACTATAGAAGCTTAATTGTGACATACGAAAAGTCCTTATTTAGGGTAGACTTTTAATTTGATTGCTGTCTGCCCTGCTGTGTAAATAGTCTCTTGGGTATGGATTTTTAAGAGTGTGTGTTCTCCTTTACATTTCACTGTGTAACAATTCCTCTTTACCCATCCTCTCCATCCTCTGAGCAAGCCAAGAGCAGACAATAGATACATACTAATGGAGCTGTGTACTTGCCATCTGTAAGAGCAGCTGCTCTCCTGCATCTGTACAATATGTTGGAACTGAGAGCTTCACTAATCTGCATAATAAGGAGAAGGCTTATCCCACTCTAGCTAATAATCGCAAGCAATCGATGCACTTCATTCCCTCACTGTAGAACACAAAAAAGTTTCAATATGTTTACATATTCTCCAGATATACAGAGGTCAAGTAAAAGAATGGACTGCTTATTCTGCCCGGAGCAAAAAAAAATATATTCCATTCTCCGTCATTTGTGAAACTGTTATCAACATAACCCCATTATTGTATTCTTATTTTGCAATTCAAATAGAAAATTAGAAACCTTAAGAACTGAATTAAAATATCAGTACATCCAATCAAACATAGATTTTAAACTGCCTGTAGTATTGAGCATTTTGGTTTTGTACTATGACCCTTCTCTCTAACCCTGATCCCTATGAAAACATTAGATTAGCTATCATGTGATTCCCCACCCTATGACCTACCGAATATAACCCAGATAGAGACGTGATACTAATTAACTTCTTTTGGTCCTAATTCATTACAGAAAAACACTTGCGAATGATTGTTCAAATGTCCTTTTCCTAACTGTTGTGCACATATAGGATGAATTTGCAATTCACAGTCATTTCTAAAATGGAAATTTAGTCCATGACTCCCATACAGGCAGAAATGGCTGTAATGCTATATTACACTGAAGAGCAACAGAATAAGAAAAAAAAATAGGCCGAGAGCAAGTGATGAGCAGTATTTATTTTCATTTCGTTTACGACACCAGGATGAGATGTATATCTCATCTCTACCGGCATTCTGTAAGCAGCAAGGGTAAGAGCAGAAAAATGATGAGAAAAATTCCACAAGAAAATAGAAAAGTAAAATTTGAAGGTAAGGGAATATCTCCATTCCCATTACAAAAAAAATAAAAAATAAAAGCTTTCTTGGATTTCTAGGGAACCGGTTGCAATTGAATGTTTCCAATACTGACAATTTACCCTAGATGAAATGCAAGAGACAATTCCGAAAGAAAACTGAGTGTGATAGCTTTTACAGCGTTGAATTAACATGCAGTCGCTCTGTTCCTAGCTTGTTTTCCTGGCGGCAGCAGGAACTGTAGGCTGTAGCAGTAACCCATAGAAGGTGGGCAAACAGGTCTTCCTTCCCTCCCTCCCTGAGGAGGATCCCAATGGTGCTCACAGCGACTCCCTGAAACCTTCCCAGTTATTCTAACGTATTTATAGAGCACAGTAATAACAACTGGCTTAAGAACAGTGCCTACAATAATCTATGAACTTGTTATCACTAGCAAAGCTTGTAGGCCACAAGCTAATTGTGAAATCCTTTTGATGCACTCTTCTAAAGCTAAAAGCAAAGCAAACAAAACTTCTTGGATAACACATGTTTTGGTACAGTGCATGCTAGGCAAACTATTCCACTGTCTGTCTGGTGTGACTTTGAGCAATGTCTACTACAATAGACACTGAACTGCAATGTTACCAAAGGCCCATTTTAAGTCGATGTATAATAAGCATGTTTTTTATTTTTATTTCTTAAAAAAATAATAATCCCTGAGTAGATCAGTTTGACCATTTATCCATCCTTTGACATGAGTGTGGTCAGTGTTTTAAACCATGCATGCTTTTCACTGCCCCCTTTTTTTCTTTTTCTTTTTTTTTTTTTTTAGTTACTGTTCAGAAAAATGCTTGACAAGTATCATGGTAAAGAAACATGCCTTTTTCTTAGGTATCTTGTGAACTATGAGTCATAGGAAATAAAAGATTTTAAAAAACTTAATGACAGAATCTCTAAGCAGGGTGCCATCTGGCAAACCACTTGGAAAATGTGAAAAATGTGTATGCATGTGTGCTATACAAACCTACTTATACCCAAGTAACTTTTCAGCTTCAACAGAGTCGAATTTTTATGATCAGGGACAGCCATAGCAATGTTTAGAAGCTGCAATCAGTTTGGTCTAGCCCCAACAAACCATGTTTTTGGTGGGTGAAGGCCATGTGCCCTCAGAACCGCAGGGGCTGAGCACCACAGAGTGCTGCCCCTTTGGCCAGAGTCATCAGAGCACGCCTCGAGCGCCTTCGCTTCATGCCTGCACTTACCTCTCCCAGCACAGGGATGTCCTTGCGGCAGCATTTGCCATTTCTCTTGAGCAGGATGCATAAAGCTGGATATCTCTGAAGCAGAAAATAGTGGGAGTTAGCAGTGATTATTTCACCTCTTTTGATACCAGTGTGTTTTTTCTTGCACCCCAGTAGCTGGAATCAGATAATGATCTCTGAATTTTAGTTGTCAGACTAAGTGGCTTCTCTTGGAAACACAAACCAAATATAAATGCTCCAAATAGGCTGGAAGCTTTTATGTTAAGATCAATCTATTGTTATTTTAAGTTGTCCCAAAAGTCAGGGTTTAAACATGAATATTTGGTAGTACAGTGTTGGTGAGTCCGGAGACCATACTTGTGGTAAGCTGTGTATCTGTGAGCATGCAGATAATAGAGAGACAGGGAAAAGGGGAGGTAAGGCTGACTCACTTGTGACAAAAAGGGGATTTTCTGAAGAGTATTAATGAATATTCTGGCTCTGGTTCTGGAGCCCAGGCAGGCAGCCTCAGCATTCCCCATCTGCATCTGTGGCTGTGCAATAGCTGCCAAAACAGAATTTAGGGGAACACATTCAATTATGTCATTTTTCCCAAATCTGGGATTTCGTGACGTCGCGGACACAAGGGAGGCATGTCAGTTTGTCATATTACCATTTAATATTGCCACTCACACTGCAAAGGAGCACTAGGATTGATCTTTTTATGTTTCATGCTGTTTTCATACTCTGAGCTCTACAAAGTAGAAGGAAACTTGGGAGACAACTCAGAGCCAGAGGATATGGAGGCAGTGTCACATACGCCCATCCTCCTTTTCACTACAGTCAGCCAGGCTCTTTGCTCACATCACGCTTAAAAAGGAAACAGTAGCTCTAATGGGGGAAAACCAACAAAACCCAGTGACGTCCCCAGACGTCCACCCTCCATTCAGTGACTGACAAATGTGCAGCAGATGGTGCAAGTGCTCCCGGATGTATTTACAGATCAATGTAAAAGTACGTAAATAAATAACCAGCAGCAAATGCAAGCCACCTACGTTACCGCTGGTGCCTTGGTGGCACTAATGAGACTGACCTAACTGGAACCACGGACTAAGAAAAAATTTGCTTGAAGTTACCTACGCACGGAAGGAAAATGGCAGATTCCCTGTTGTGCTTCTCATATTTACCACCTCAAGCCCCTTTTATTCCTAAGGAGAAATTAGGACAGTTAAGTGTGTTAGTATTACTGCTACCTCCTTCTCTGTAGTGGCAGTGATCCTACCTCAGTCTAAGGTAGGATCTTTTTCCACCCTCCATATGTATGGAAATGTTGAGAGATGTGCAGTCTTGCCAGATCCTGTGGGGCTGATTTGTGGAAATCACTGTTCGTTTTCTCTGTGATGAGTTCTCCTTGCTTTTCTAAAGATGGAAGAAGAAGGGGGAAGTATGTTTGCCATTTTATTTCCCCATGTAGCAGCACCAGTGGTTTCATCGAAGCACCAGCGGCAGAAGCACCCTGCAGAAGGCTGACCGCCTGGGTAAGGGACCGAGCCCCTCTCCCTGCATCTCACTAGGCTCTACGCCAGGCGGCAAGGCTTTGCTAAAGCAAAGAAGGAGCGCTGATTTATCAAAGTAAAGAGTTTTACAGGTTTCATGGTTTAGAGAAGGTTTGTTATCCCCTAAGGCTAATCAAACAGGAAAAAAAAGAATCAGTAAAACATTTTCCAGTGGTTTTATTTTAACAGCTGTAATTATGACATGCTCTGTAAACAAAAGTGGGCACTGTATGTCTGCCACTGAAAGACCTTGTAGTCTAAATAAAAGCGTTCTCCTTGAAGCTTCTAGATGGGCAGAAATCCCAGTATTCCCCAGCTTGCCTTAAAAGTAAAGCAGCCTCACTTGCTTGCCCCTCTGTTCCTTGCTTGGGTTTTGGTGCTGAAGTTAGTCATGTCTCCTCCAGAAACAATCACATATAAACTTGTACTTGTGAGTAATAAACTTATTACTTGTGAGATGGCTCACATCTGTGCAACACTTCAGTAAAGGCTGTTAGAAACCTTATTCTCTGGAGAATTTGGGTTAAAATTTTTGCCCAGTGAAGTCAATGACAACAACCTACTCAGACAAAAAAAAGTGTCTAGATGTGGGAGTGCTTTGAAGTCCCACAGCTACCAGCTAACCACCAGGAGCATTTTAGAAATAGTCTTCCCCAATAAGCATTTATTAATTCAGCCATTTTTTCCATTTAGAAATATTTCTGTAGCTAGGTAAAACCGGAACATTGCAACTCTTCCAGTTTCTCTGAATTTGAAACTGTTGCTGTGACTCCCAAGTGCCAGTGCAGGAAGACATGACTGGACCGCCTAACTTTAGCATCTATATTTTAGGATCAATGTATTGATAAATTTAGCCTACTGTTGTAGCACCGAGCTGAGTATTTGTTTGACCTGAGAACCTTCCAGAGCTGCTTTCAGACTTCACCTAGGAGGTTTTCAGAGCAGGAGAAACCATTACTGCATGTAGGAGTTTGTTTTATTATCTTCACTGTTAAAAATTAGCACCATTTGTCTGTTTTAAAATTGTTTGTCTTTGAATTCCAACTCTTGTCTAGTTCTTAATAACACTAACACAATAAATTCTATATAGTTACAAAAATATTGATTTTCAACATGTTTTGAAGTAATGGATGCTCTTAAGAATACAGCCACACAGAAGCGAACAGCTCTCAAGGCAATTGACTCAGTGGAGTTTTTGCACTCAACTTCAATGGGTCCAGGATTATCCTCTTCTGCTTACAGGCATTAGGAGATTAAACCTTTGTTGGATAGTTATGATTCTTCCTCTGATGAATATATTGGTTGGAAAACTCACTTTTTATGAGTTTGTTTGCACAACTTATATTTTGTATTACAAGGAATAAAGATTTAGACCCAGACTCCGGACCTGAAATCTAAACGGAATCCAAGTGACAGAGTCAGGTGGTGCTAACCCCAGGAGTCTGATATGGGGGCAACAATATTCAAAGGAAAAAAAAGAGGGCAGGGACCAAACACTAAATCTGACTGTAGGATCAGTGACTAGAAGGCTCAAATGCCCTCTTTTTTCCTTGTATGGACTTTTTTCCTTAAGCTCTCTCTGAAACAACTTGCATCAACAACTGGACAATGTTTGCCAAATGAAGCCTTCTCTTCTTGCAGTTCTTTGGTTTCAAAGTTTAAAGCACAATGTACCCTTTACCACAGAATATTTCTATTTGCATTCCTGCTAACTCCAGTCTGTAGTGCACTCTTGCATGCATGCACAGGGTTTGATTTTGTGTGTATGTGCTGGCAGTCGTTACCTCTTTTGTGCGTTTTAGCTGGGAAAACTGAAACGGGTATGTCCACCAAACTACACACTGTTTTTTTTTAACTTGTCATTTATTTGGGAGGTTGGAGAAACGACACTGCTTTTGGAAGAAGGAAACCCCAATTTTTAATCTTGACTTTGCCACTAATTCTCTGTGGGCATATGCATCCAAGAGCATAACTCAAGAAATTATACCCAAAGTACCTAGCTAAGGCAGCAATGTTCACCCAAGATCCTGGATGGAATTTGCAGTTTCTGTGCCACAGTGCCCTGTTCCTGGGAGCAGCCCTTGCTGGTGCAAACAGCAGCCATATGTTTACCTACATTATAGCTATAGCCTTTGTGATCCTGGGTAACCAAATCTGTTGCTTTATTTAAATTTCTCCATCTGCTAAATGAGAATATTGACACTTTCATCATAGAGGTAGAATGGAGTTAAAGATTCAAGTGACACAGTGCTCTGAATTTATAAGGTGCCAAACCCTGCCAAATATTGTTATTACTAGAAGTCTGCATTTGTGAAAAAACCCCAATTCTTACAAAGATGAAATTAATTTCCTGTAAATTATGCATTTTGTATAAGGCCATAGAAGGCCTCCTGTGAAAATGTGGATGGTGTTAAAACCCCTCTACCGGTTCAGTATGAATTATTTTCCAAAAGAGAAATTTATATGAGCCATATGATAGATCTATATATCCAGCTATCTGGATGTAATTTTCATTCTATAATTCCTGTTTTATTTTTCTTTTGCCTTCCAATGAAAATCAGAAGCTATCACAAATTCTCTTATCAACAGTATTCATGTTGTATCTCCTAGAGAGTACATGTCAGAATTAAAGAAGTTTCTCTGTGTCCAGACAATAAGATGTCCCTGACAGAACATCCAGATCACTTGCAGAACAGCGAACGGTACTGAACGGGGAACAAAAGTTGAGTTTTAGGGGAAGGAGTGATGTGCCTGCAGGACGTAGCAGCCAGGATGCGTTATTTTGCCCTGAGCTCCTGGCAACCCAATCTAGACTGCAACAGGTAGTTCAAAGCCAGCTCAACTATCTTTACATGGTAACGGAGTAAATATGTCACCCATTACTGATCCTGTGCTGAAAAAATAACTCTAGATGTACTCCAGATGTTCCGACATCTTTTGTACAAAAGCCTATTTGATTGGCCTGTGTGTAAGAAAATAGGATTTGCTTTTCAATACTGTTTTTAAAATGCAGGAAAGCAAACAAATACAACTGCATACCAAATAAGTCTGCCAATGTTAAATACCTAGTGAAAAGGAAACTCTTATTTTTCAGTGTAGTTTGAAAGCAGAAGCTTTGAAAGACAGCTGCTTCTGTGCACCTTTAAAGTTATTTAGCTTTTCCTTAGCCATGTGTTATAATGATTTGTTCTGTTTGAAAAACATGCAGCAAGGGAGTATATTTTCAGTTCTATGATAAGTGGCATGTGCTTACCTGCAGGAATATAGATAAATCCTTGCATTGGTGCTGGAGGAAGTTTGCACTCAAAAGACTAGCGAAAATTCTTGGTTTAGGAAATGTTAACACCGCTACTAACAGCAACAAAAATCAGACCTTCATGCTCTTAACTTGGAGCAAGGAAAAAATATGGAATGTGAGAACGACTTAAAGATATTGAATAATTGGTAAAGTCAAATTAGATTTTTAAATGCATTGGGTCTTCTGCCTATAAATGCAATGGACCATTTTTTCCTCTCCTTTGCATCATTACCATGCCAGCTGAAATCAATGATGTTCCTCTTTTTAGCCCATGACATTGTAGCGAAGCCATTTCACACATTTAAGTGGGAGCCGATTTGGCTTGAATAAGCCTATTAAAAAAATGCCTTGTTTTTGTTGTACCAATGTATGCTGCATGTGACAGCACAGCAGGTGGCTGTATCGAGGTGAACTCTAATTAATTCAAATCAAAAATTGAGAGACCCAGATAACAAGATTTACAATTAGCAAATTACATCAAGTGTATGCAAGCATCTATCAGCAAGTAGCTGCCTGGCCACCGGTGTCCTAGTGGTAAATCCAGCCGATGTGTTATTCATGACCATAGTGAGCGCTTCTCCAAGCGATAAACCAAGGGGAGCTGCCTGGGTGATTTCCCGTTGCTACCACCATCGCCCGGCTGGACTCCGTGAGCCTTTCTGTCACAGGGGGGCTAGGTGCCAGCTGGGGCGAAGAGCCTGGGCTTTGACCTGGGTTGCACCGAGCGGTGGTCCATGGAGTTGCTGTGACCACCCATTTTATTAGGAAATGAAATAATGAATAGTAATAGGAAATACAATGGGTGGTCTTCTTACTTCGTTGTTCTTAGAGAGCCCTGAGCTGTACAACGTATTTATGAATAGTGCAGCCTTACACCTACTTTTAAAAGCTGTGCTGTGAGTATTTCACTGTGCTTTTCAAAGTAGCTATAAAACATAGGAAGGGCTTAGAGGGAAAAGATTCTGCTCCCACCGTAAATCAAAAGTGAGCAGACAAAGGTCAAAATACCAAAAGCCACAAGAACATTAACACTTAGGATATAAAGATTTCCTAAGAAACTAATGCTTGCTCTTTCCCCAGATAAAGCAGACACCTTATCTTTGGGAGTTTACAAAATGGAGCCAAGCTATACAAGTAACCACTTAACTAAACCAAGGCCTGGATCTTTTAGCAGTCTGCAGTCATTAAAACTCTCGGAGAGTCTCCCAGGAGCCAATATGCTTGCTTAAGTATATGCTGTAAAAGGTCCCTGAGATTTACAAGGAACTGCTCCATGCTAAGCTAGGCACCATCTGATAAACAAGCAATTTTAGCTTCAGGCTAAATGATGCTCTTTGAGGCTTTGATTTACAATGCTGCAGATGATGTATTTGTAGTTCTAGGATAGGTTCTGCTGTGGACCTGCTGTGATTACTCATCCATGAACCAAGTTAGGGCTCAGATCTTCAACTAGGAGGTCAGAAAATTGTCAGTGGAGCAAGAAATGTTTGATAAGGTTTATTTAGATGCTAACCACATTAAAAAAAAAAATAAATTAAGTGAACAGGGGTGAACAATTCTTAAGCTTTCTAGGGACCAAGCCTGTTTTAATTTTTTTGGTAGCTTAATTTTAAATGTATTTTGAGTGAAAAAGATATGAAAGTAAGTCCCAAATTGACTTTCTGGACTGATTTTACTTTCATTAGACTATCTTTTGAAAAGAGGAATGCACTTAGCTTAACATCTTAAAATAGAAAATACTAACTTAGAGTTTATGAAATTTCTCAATCCTGTTATACTTCTCCCCAACATCTAAAAAACAGCTTGGAAAGAAGCAACACAAGAGAAATCATATAAACTTCAGAAATTTAGATTAAAACCCCAGACAGCCTTAGGGCAAAGCAAGCAAGAAAGAAAGCAAGCAGAACCTAGCATTTCAGGAATGTATTGCTTTCATAATTTTTTCACTGATCCAAGACCTATGGGCCCAATCCTGCACACTGCTGGGTGCCTCCTGAAATGTGGTGAGCAGTCTCAACTGCCATAAAAAGCAGTGATTTTTTTACATGTTCCTCTGACTTTGCTGTCAGGAGTACACAATTCATGGATTAAAAAAAATGTGATTTTAACCTTGCCACTACAGATATTTGTTTTTTTTTTCCCTCCAGAAAAGAACACAGATCAAGCATTGTTAAAAGGAGATTAAACATTAAAGTTTTAATTCAGGAAAAAACTAACGTTAAATTGTTGCTTTTAAATAGAACTTATGTGTTTTGCAATTTTGAAATTCTTTTCTGAAACACTAACTGTTGATCTTGCCTAATTAATATGTCACTGGAAAAGCCTGGAAATTGTTTTTTATTATCACAAAATCTGTAGAAAAATTTTAAATGTAAACCTAAATTTTTGCTTATTTTTCTAGGTGGTTTCAAACGTAAAGCTTAGCCTTTTGAAAACTGTGGATCTGGAGATTTTCAAAAGTGCTTAGCTTTTAAAGTCTAGTTTGCAAAACCACTTTTATATACACATTTTTTTTCACTTTTAAACCTGTCGGTCCTTGGCTCCTTTAAATACTTAGTCCATGAAGCCCTCTGCTTTGGAAGTGTAGCATGCCCTAAATTCCCACCACCTTGGCTTCTTGCAAAGTTTAACTGAATTTATATTGAAGTTTATGAAATCGTTATGATTTCATAATGCAAAGAAGGTGTTCATCAAATGAGCGTATGACTGAAAGCAAACAAAACACGTTGCTTCAGAAAGCCTCTGGGACTTGACAACTGCCGAAGTGGATGTTGCCAGCTGTACTGGCGCTTTCCTATTGAGGGGGAAATATGTAACAAGATGTTTTCATTTTTAGCAAATACTGTGGAAAGTGTGCATGTGGCATTCGAGATACTTAGGTAATATAATCCTGTGTGTATTATATGACATCAATTAAGTTCAGAGATGTGGCACTTATTTAAATATCAGTGAAGGATTATACTCAGTGTCTGGAAATTGTTAAGAACTGCAATTGCAGTCACATTAGTAGAAATAGCTGGACTTAAGGCTCCAAAACTGTATTATAAAGCACTATCTTTACTAATTTTCTGCAGCTCACCTTTTTCAGATTCAAATTTAGAGTACAATGTTTTTGTTGGAATCTCTTAGTACAGTTAAATCTGGCCTGTGAACTGAAGAACCAATGTGTTTTTCTTGAATGCCAGATGGTGGATGCTGCCCCTTAAGTAAGAAGGCAATACCCTGACTTCTACCCTGTTCACGACCTAGATGCAAGTAATTAAGCCCTGCATTTTCTGCAGATATTGCACGTGATATAAAACAAATTGTATCAGGAGCCTGATAATGCAGATGTCTCACGGGAAGATTCTGCTTCACAAAGTTCCCATTAAAGTTTTAACAGCTTCAAGAAAATGACTTTTAATTGAAACAACCCAGAGGCTGTGCAGTGGCCACCTTCCAGAGGGTGTGCTTGTGTCATTCCTAGTAACATGGATGGGACTTACAGATTTGCAAATAAACAGTCTATACATATATATATATGTGTTAGATATATAATGCATGTGAAATATCATATCAAGGTTCAATTAGCAATGTAAAAGGTCACTTAAAAGGAGTTTAACTTTTGAAGTAGTCCATAAGAGCGGTACTGGTGTTCTTTTTTGGGTTTCAAGGCTTTACATAAAATTAAATATGATTTCTTTAATGACAGAAACGCTAGTAGAAAAATAAGCAACTTGTAAAACACAGCTTTTACTATCATAGTTTTTTATCTGTCCCTTTATTGAGAGAGACTCCATGGGAAGACGTTTTCTAAGAGTAAACTTACTAAAGTTAGACTTGAGTTTCTAAGTTAAAAAGGTAGAACCAGTAAAGGCTTGCAAAGACACGCTGTCATGCAGAGCAGGCCAGGTACAAGCAGTTTAACAGAGGTGGAGGTAGGCTTTGTTAGCAACCTCGCTGCTCAGCTGGGATTTTCAACTGCTTTAAAGCCAGGTCTGTCCCAGTCCCTCAGGTCAGGGGACCAGTGAAGCCAGCAGAAAGGAGTCAAACCATGCTGACAGCATCCATGCTGGAGCGGATGCAGAAACTATGAGACATTCCCATTAGCATCCTGTCTATGAACATCCTCTGTCTCAGCAGACAAGTGTAGGTGAGAGCAGGTCTCGCAGGTAGACTCAAATAGTTGTCTTCTGGTCAGAGTAGCTCATAACGGCTCCTCCAAGCGATGAAGAGAAGTGGGAACTCTCCGCTCCTTGCCTGTCCCCCTCCTGCCATGAGCCTGCTGCCCTGCGGGTAGGTAG
Organism: Gavia stellata; assembly: GCF_030936135.1. Classification (NCBI taxonomy): domain Eukaryota; kingdom Metazoa; phylum Chordata; class Aves; order Gaviiformes; family Gaviidae; genus Gavia; species Gavia stellata. The sequence continues at coordinate 25,420,004 of NC_082601.1, read as the reverse complement.
ACAGTAGCTTGGGCTCCGTTGTCCAGGGATCAATCTCAGGGTTGACTCACTGCCCTCTCTTCAGACGCCTGCCCTCTGCACAGGCTGCATGCACAGGGAACCAGCAGAAATGTTTTACTCCCCCTTTTATTCTGGACCCATTAAAGCTATCATTGCTGCTGCCAGGCTGTTTATATTGTTTTTTCATCAATAAGAGCCTCTCCATCCAATGTCAAAGTATTGGACTGGCAAACCAAGAGGGCGGTTTCCCCCTGCTCCGTTCCTGGGGTTTTCTGACCTGTGGAGCTTGGTCTCTGAGATCCTCTGGCCTCATTTCAGCTGTCAAGGTCAGATGAACGTGGAATCCGAATCCTCATGAATATCATTATGCCCCAGAATTTTCCCAAATTCTGCATGCTGGGACCTTTTCAGATCCTTTGCAAGGCTACTCATCTTGAAAAATAAAATAAATTGGTAAATCTCCATTCCAATTGCAGAAGATAGAATCTAGGCAACTCACAAAAATGTGAAAATATGCAAAGTAAACAGATTGTTTCTGACAGTAACAACCCTGCGATTGCATAAAGCATCATCAAATTGCAACATGCATGTATTAAGCTTTGAGAACAACTGAATTCACAGTGACACATTCTCAGCTCTTGAATTCATTATTACACCTGCTCAGCTTGGAGATTTGCAGTATTGTACCTTGTTCTCAACGGTGGCCTCCAAAGGAGCACTGTGTTTTCGAGGTAATCTCATTTAGGTTCAATTTTCTGAATTTCATTGTGAGCTATATGGAGAATTGTAGCAAGGGCAGGGCAAAAGGGTGCCAAATAGAGGTAAATATATGCAAACTCTTCTTTGGGTGTTGCCATCTGGAAAGATGCCCATAGCAAGTCCATAAGTGCTGCTGAAAGGAGATTGTGAAGGGGCAACGTGCTGCAGTAGCATCAAATACTGCCATAACTCAGGCTGTAGAGAGCCCAGCTGAGTTGATCCACATGCACGTTTCCCTCTGTGATTTATAACACTGTAGCTTTATTACGTAGAAGTTCCTAGGAAAAAAACAAAACCAAAAGCAAACCTAAAAACCTAATTCATCAGGCAAATGGTAATAACAAATCACCAGAAAACAAGCTTTTAAAAACAAAATAAATAAATACATCTGGACATAGCATCTGGGCTGTCAGCCCCCTAATAAACACATTTTCATCCAAGTACAAAGAAATACATACTTCATGACAATGCTACAATCGTGACCCTGGACAGTATGCTGGCGATTCTTTAAATCAGTGTGTTAATGGATACTCTTACAGACATTTTTAATAGTGTAATATATTAACAGGCTGTAGAATTTTAAAGTATTTTAAATTGCTGTGACTTCTGTTAGTTCTACCAGATAGTCTACTGAAGTATTTTTCCACTAATTCTAAGAAAACATATAGGCGCAGACTTGTATTTGACGCTTGTCAGTAGGTGTCATTAATGTGTATATAAAGAATTTTTTGTGGTTGTCTTTTCCAGAAGTAGTTATTGTTGTTATGGTTAGAATGTGAGAGTTCCCTTGTAATAGTATTTATTTAAGGTCAGAATTAAGGTTGTGCTTTGATGCAATACATTCTTTGTAAAACAAATGTATACTGAAGCAGCACACAATTTATTGTGTATTTATATCCATTTCCTTGATTTTCCTTGATACTTGAAGATGAGACAGTTGATGTATTTATTAAAAATACTTTAAGATGTTAAAGGATTTTCATTTTTCTTTTTCTGGGTTCACTCTAATGTGTTTATTTACACATTTCATTTATTTCTCACAGATGTACTAAAGTACAGTTTTCCAATAAGAAAACTATTTCCTTTCATGAGAGGCTCCATGCTATTATAGTAAACAGCTGCAGTGTAGCCAAAGCCAATAATGGCTAGGAACCGATAGACATATTTCTGCAGTACAAGATCTTTCACAGTCTTGCAGAAGCAGTTGGGCAGAGAGAAGTCACCCCAGCCACCTCTCGGAGGGGGCATTGGAGTGCAGCGCTCTCCTGCACCGCAGTAATGTGTGCGAGCAGTACGGCGTCTGAAAGCAGGAATCTTCGATCGTTAAATGAAACAGTCAGTGGCAAAACACTCCCTGCTGCTTCTTCCACTCTTGCACATACTTATGTATACAGAAAGTAGCATACAAATTCAAAATCATGATGAATTAAAAAAAAGAAAAAGGATTTGGAGACTTCATCCTTATTCCAGAGAAGCATGTTACAGTGCTACTGAGTTTCACATTTTCAATGCAACTGTCTTGCCCAAAAATGTCTCTCTGCCTGCAACAAGGATTTTAAACCCTGTTATATTGCAAAAGAACCTTTTTATAAAATAATGTTTTGGGTAGTGTTGCCCTAATGCTCTCTCTTTAGACAAAACAGAATGGTTGGAGAATCTTGGAGATAAGGACTTTGGGGTCAGAAAACTTTCCTGGGAGCAAGCTATAACAAGATGAGCTATAAAGACATTTTATTTCTATTGTGGTCACAGGACAGTATGTCAAGAAACCAAAATCTCCCTTTCATTATCCAGAGATAATTCAGCAATGAGATAAGTGTTTCCTTATTGTATGTACAGACAGAATCTCACTGTTTAAATGGAGAACTTCAAGAGAGCAGAAAACTCTTCCTGTTAGCTAAAGAAAAGTACATCACAGAGGAGAAGTTTCCAACAAGATGATTGTCATTAAAATCACAACAGTCTGTCCTGATAGTTTTTCCTGGGTTTTTTTTTGCATTGTCAAAGCAAATCAAACCATTATCAGTTGGTGGCAAATACAGTTTTTCATACCTGCTTTCTATTCAGAATGCTGGTCCTGGGTTTTTTTTTGTTCTTTTTTTTCTATAAACCAAGTATCTCCATTTTCAGTCATAAAAGGAGAGAAACTGTAGAAAGACAGAAAAATATACCTTTAATTGCATGCTATAAGAGAACATACCTACCTCTACATCAGCCTATGCGAGTTTCAAGATGTAAAATACATTTGGACCATGTTGTTAACTAGGTTTATATTTTGTATTTCATAGGGATAGTAGCACTATGTCAGACAAGGAAGAGCACTACTCTCTCGTCTTTCCTCTTCCCCTGTTACCACTCCAGCCTCTCGGTCCACTCTGATAGCTGGAACACTTTAGCCAGATTTTTAACAAGACTGGTTGTTATGCCTCAGGACTGTAGGCAAGAGTAGGAGTGCTACACTACTGCAAGATGTCTTCATGAAACTTCCAGCTGCAGAGTCAGCTTTGGAGAGGTAGAAGCTGTCCTCAGCTCCTGTGGTCTTCACTGCAACCCAAAGGCTCTCAACAGCTCCTGGAAGAAAAATCTTCTCATGCACAGGTCACGCCTAGTCACGGCTCATTGTCACACACTAATGTTGATCACCTCTTCTAACCATTAACAATAGCCAAATAAAAAGATCCAGATATATTTCAGTAAGTACCGAGGAGTATAACCAAATAATCTGTTCTCCTTTGTCACTGATTTTACATTGTATGTCACCAAGTCTGTCTGTCAATAAATACATTTTACCACAAATGTGCCTGATATTTGTGTATTGAGATACATTTCCAGATAAACGTGCAAGAAGACTGTACGGATACCCACAGGCAAATGGGACTTGCATTTACTACAGCATTTCTATTCCTATTAGAATTCAAGAAGCTTTTTTTTCATGGTATTCAGCAGTCTCATGGGGTCTGCAGTGAACTGTTTTAGTTCCTGATTTAAATGATTATCAGCAATAATTGCATTTCTAAAACAATAACACTTCAGTAAAAAGACAAAGACTTACTGAAAGAGGATGCAGCACATTATGGACTATATTTCAAGACTATTACTTCTCACAGAAATGCTTCTTTAAGCTTTGGGCCAACACTGATCGCATATTACTACAGGTGTGCTATAGTGTAACAAAGTGAAATTTGTCATTTACCTCCCTTTAGCATTACTTTAGAAGGAAACATACACCTATGCACCTTCATGCAACCTTTGTTATACTGAATGAGTTGCTCATCTCCACCAAAGGGTAGTATGCTAGAAGAGGAGGTGGCTGGCACAGATCCTAACGTGCTTGCTGCTAACCAAAGCCCTCAGCACCTCGGGGGAGGCTGCCGCAGCCCCCGCTGCGGGCAGGGAGGCTCAGCAGCCCTAAGGGGAGGCGGGCGAGCAGCTGTGTGTGCGGCACGGCAGCTGGAGCAGGTGTGTTGGGTTACCCTGATCAGGAGCCGTATAATGGCTGGGGAGGGGGTGGTGGGGGTTTGCTCAGGCTTGGCGTGGTGTGGCTCTGGATGCGATGGGGTTGTGTCTCTGTGCTGGTTTCCAGGTATTTGCTTATTTTAAGTCTTCCAATTTGATTCTTTGTTCACAGGTTTGTTATGCTGGTGGCCATGGGGGGTGCTTTGTTAAAGACTTTTCTTTTGGTTTTGTGTGGGGACTATGCTTTAGTACCTGCAGAATGTGAGAGGCTGTGTCTTTTCTGGAGCTGCTGGAAGAAGAGTAGGAATCTGGGCTTTGTCCCTCAGAAGATGTCTCACTTTGTTTTCTGTCTTGAGCACCTTGTAATTGTTGCTTTGTAGTGTGGTTTTTAATGTTGGTTGGGTGCAGTTGGGTAGGTACTAAGCACAGTATTGCTGGGCGATCAGTGTAATCCAGCTATCCCCTGCCCAGGGAGCGAAAAACTTACAGAATCAAACCAGTATTTCTGTTTTGCTCTTTGTAACCCTATCATGGCTCTGTTACTCTCATTGTAGAGATGACACTAACTCTCAAAGCATTGCTCATATGCCAAAGAAATTATGATAAAGTTTGACTGACAAAGCTCAGTAAAGAAATCTCAATGCAACTGTGTGAAATAAGACTATCTCTGAGGAAACAAACACAGCTGCTCTAAATGGTGGTCATTATGGAAGAAGTCCCACCTGTTTTCTTGCCAGTTCAAGTTCACTGGTTTCTTTAGGTCCACTTCTAATTTACTGAGGACTGAAACTCCTTCTTTGTAGCTATGTCTGTGTTGAATTATCTGCCAGCTCAGTAATTGCGTGCTGATGCAACTATGCTATACACTGCAGACTAGGGAAGCTGCAGTTTGTATTGATGAAGTTCAGTGTGGTTTTGAGCAGGAGGTAAAGTCTGCTGGTGGCCATGGTTGCTTCCTCTGTCTTTGCTCCAAGTTTATCCATTATCTATGTCAGTAACTGGCTTCTAGTTGTGACAATGGAGAGAGTTCCCTGAGTAGTCGAGGTCTAAGTCTTGTCTCTTACTAAAGAAGGCAGTTCCTCTTACACAGAGACTGAAAGGCCTGTGTGTCCTTTTTTCCTGCTATTGCATGCTGTTGTTACTTTGAATATTTAATTTTTTTTTTTTTTAATACCCAGCAGACAGAGTCATGAAGAAGGAAAATGAGAAGCGCCTCTGTTGGATGACATAAAATTCATGTCTGGTTACCAGGATAAAGGAATGTGGTGAGTAACATATTCTGAATTCTTCTACCTTGTATTTACTCAGACTTTCTGCAGTAAAGTATACAAAAATAAGTCAAATATATTACATCTGCCAGTCATGAATGCATAATTAAAAATATACTGTCTCAAGGAAGCTCTTCTGATGTTTATTATTCAGTGACTATAAATGTTTATGTTCATGTTCTTTTAAAAAACAAAAGCGAAGTTAAAACTGCTGTCCTGCAAAGGCATTTGATTTCATCAGTAAAAACAAATTGGTCCTTTCAAATGGGGAAAAACTTGAAGAAAATGGAGAAGGTAGCAGAGGGGAAAATATGCAGGCAATAAAGAGCTAGGTAGGAAAATAAAATGAAAGTAAAATGAACTGAATAGAAAAGGAGAAAGAAATGAACAGAAAGGGCCATGAAAAGGACATTTATAGGGTAACCAGAGGAAGACAAAACTTTAAAGAACAGAGCAAAGAATAGGAAATAAGAAAGAAGAGCTGTGGTCACTTCTCTTCTACTCCTGTCCAGGCACAGAGCTCTGCAGGCAGACCCCAAGCTGTGCACACAGCGGGGTGGCCTGACTGTCCCAGCACCTGTTTCTGCACCTCTCCTCTGCGCGGTCTTGTCCTGCTTGTGCTGACCTCCCCAGCTACTCCTGGTGCTTCATTCCTGCTTGTATGACTGTCTGCAGGAGGGCTGGGGGAGTGTCCTGGTGTGGTGGCAGCAACTGGCAAAGCAGACTTTCACCCTACCCCTGGCTCCTTCCTTCCTCTGTGGCTCAGAAGTTGTAAAGAGGGAATAAAAGTCAAAAAGAAAATGAAAGCCAGAGGTGTCTTAACTATTGCTATAAACAAACACTGAATTACGATATGTTTGCAAAGGTCTGGATTTTTCCCATAGTAAACTCAGATGGTAGAAATGAAAAGCTGTGGCTGGGTTCTGCTCTCATGGAGGTGGACTAAAGTTGGGTTTTGGAAAGCCTTTCTGAACCCCCTCTGTACTGCCTGGCTGGTGGGAATGGGTTCTGCTTGGAATTTTTTAATTTTTTTTTTAATTGAAGTTGCAGAGAGTTGTGCAATGGGTATCTAAAGCAAAAATTTTCTTCTTGCTGATTGATGCATGTTAGAGTGGAGAACGGGAAACAATAAAAGGCAATACTTATAGAACACCTGGGGCAGTTGGATGAATTTCTACTGGAAATAATGGACATTGTGCAAGGCTGAGTGCAGCCATATTTTGACCTTTGTTCTTATGTTGTAACCTTGTTATGTTCATCAGGAGTGTAAAATTATTTGCTTATAGAAAAGTTTTTTTTAAAAAATGCAATTAGAAATTAAGTAAATACATGGTTCCTCATCTGAAATGAGAAAATATTTAGTACTGCTTTGGAATACTATATTTTTTGGGGGGAAAGGATTGAATTGTTGCTTTTAGAACACTTCTTGTTTGCTTTTTCGAGGGTTTAACTATCCTGGCAGTATTCAGTTCACTTAACAGTAGGAAGGCAGATTGTATGCATTGAAAAAGTGAGAAAAGTATATGGCTTTTATGAATAATTAGTTTACATTGATTGTCCAATATGAATTCAGTGGAGGGTATGATGCTATTTCAATATTAGAAGCTCTGCTAAGGCTGCTGTTTGGTTTTCTTGTATTTATTCTAATGAATAATCTCAGAAGAGGCTTAAATAATGTGAAGAAATGAGTTTGACTCTCGGACTCTGTACTTAGGGGAAGGGGAGTCAGAAGAAACAGGTCAAGTCCTCAGTGTCAACCTGAGTGATACACAGCTTTTGAATGGAAGAGTTCTCATTCTTTGTTTTTCTTGAAAAGGTTTATCAACAAGGGATAGCTCTGTGGTCCTTTCCCATTAATTCTACCCCTGGTAAAGTTAGGGGAAGTTCTTCATATCAGTTACAAAACTTCAAAATTGACCTATAGGTCCTCATTTCCAGTAGATTATCTACCACTTTCTGGTGGATTTAGGGTGATGTTTCCTGAAGCCCTTTAGATGTTTATGCATACATATTTTTTGCATCCAAAGTGTTTTGCTGTCTTAAAGAACAAGGTTGGGAAGCTATAGAAGAAATGTAGGGAATTACATGCATCTTTCATAGCTCAGGGGGAGATGTAGTGGGGTAGCTTTGCAGAAAAGGGGCTCAAGATGGACACCTGGGTCCTTTGAGTCTCACAGCTGGGTATCAGGTTGTACAGTCAGGATGTAACAGAAGCTGTTATGCCCTTGGCTTTGGACCTGCTGGAAACTGGGATTCAGTCCTGTGGCTTATTTTCATGTGATTGATGTTAATGATAGTAATTGCTAACACTGAGCTGAAGTTAATGCTCCAAAACACTTGTGATTTCAAGTATCTGGGACTGCAGGTATCCCCTTGAGGGTATTGATCAAGTAAAGGAGGCACTCCTTGTCAGGTATTCGATGTGAAACTATATTTATTTAAAGAAGCCAGTAGAGTTTTAGGTTTCTCAAATACTGAAGCACTCACAGACATTAATTTCTACTTTGTAGTTGAACATCCAGCGAAATACTGAGAATGTGTAGTGGAAATCAGTGTATTTAGCTTTGAGGTGATGACTGCAACTTTTTTGTCGCAGAGCAGAAGAGTCTTGGAGATTAAGAATGCATGACTTGGGTAAAGATTTAAATAGACAATTTTCTTTGCAGTGTTGTGTAGAAATATTTTTCAGTTTTAGATGTGTTTTAAGCAGCTGCAGGCCAGTTGTGCTATGATTCAACATATTTTAGTGAGTTGTAATGTAATATATAATCAGTCATATTTCAGATTAATGGCTTGATTAAATTAGGAAAAATGTCTATACATTGCACTTTAAACTATTTTTAAATAGTGGTGTGCAGTAATAAACCAAGCTAGTCTTTTATGTTATCTGCCTTATTAGAGTAATAATGCGCAGATCTTGTTTTGCACTATGGTTACATACACTTTTTGACATGGAAATTCACTCATGTTATGCATGCTCCTGTTGATTTTTACAAAAGAGAATTGGTTTATTTGACCTACCTTAGCTTGATCCCCCACCCCCTGCAAGGAAATCAATATAGTAAAGTAATTCTTTCCTGCTATCCTCTTCTTCACTAAGCCCTTTTTAGAACAGTCAAAAATGTCTTCCCTTCAATTATTTCAGACTTGTTTGCGTTAAATCCTTTCAAAGGGACCCACATAAATGTGCTACTTCTATAAGGATGTTTCCTTGTGATATAAGCTAAAAAAAATTTTACATTTAAGGTGACTAAGAACCAGTTATGAAGAAAACTGTCCAATATACATTCCATCCTAATTTCTTTTCCCATACAAAACCTGTTCCAGCTCCAAAGTGGCATAGGCGTTTAGATGATACAGTATGCATAATTCATGCTTTTGGTCTTCTGTCTGCCATTCTTTTTCTGGAATCCTACATATTTAGATTAGGTAAAATTATTCTTGCCTCCTGTCAATACAGTTTGTTATCAAGCAATATAATGCAACATATAACAGAGACTACTTAGGGCAAAGTACTATTCTTGGTTCTGCATGACAGATCCTGACTTCAGCATTGTCTCTGAATTCTGTACATATAAGAAGATTAGAATAACAGGGTTTTGAACAGAATTGCTCTCTGATATCGTAGTACTTAATCTCATTTTTAATAGAGGTTTAGATGACTTTTAATATAGCTATTCCGGAAGTTTTGCCAACTGCTAGTTTTGATTAAAGTTGAATTTAGCTGTTGCTCACTACTGATTAAAAATACGCTGCTGGCTCTATGGCTTAGATATCGTCTACATGGCCAAGAGCTGTTTTCTGCTGCTGAGCAGGAGCCTTGCTTGTGCCGATACATGCATGCTTCGTCTGGAGGATCAGACTGAGGTTACTGTGCTGCAATGTGGTCAAAGGAAGGAGGCAGTCTCTCACCTCTGGCAGCCATCTGGCTGCCCTTAAGGGCCCTTACAGCTGGGGAGAGTGAGACTACTGGAGCCTCTCTTTTGCAGAACGAGATGCTTTCTCCCATAAAGTGTATAGGTCTCATTGGGAAGTTGACCTCTGTATCAATCCAGGTATGATCTAGTGATGACTTTCCAGAAAGAATGGGATACTTTGCACCACCCTGACAATGTTAAGCAGTATTTCTGTTTTAATTAAATGGCAACAATGAAAGTACCAGTGACTAAACTGCGCAGTGTATCAAACACTGTTTTGATACTCATTGCATGGGGCCTAATCCACAGTCCGTTGTATGTGGTTTGAGTCCTTCTATTTTCTGTGTATTACCATTTGAAAAATCTTCATAAGTGTCTTTTTGAGACTTCCCCACAAAGTATCATTTTAAATCTTGTAGTCCTTAAAGGCAGTTGGTTAGACCAACATGCCTCTGAGCTACGGAAGGTTGAGCAGGTCAAATGTGATTTGCCAAATGAAAAGTGGCAAAATTTGTCATTAACAAATGTTTACAAAACAGCATGCTTATTTCTTGTACTCTTTCAGTGATCTGGAGTCATAGTAAGCAAAAAACTATGGGTTGAAATTTAAGTGTCAGGCATTACCGTCCAATTCAAGTGTGGTCATATGAGATGCTCCCCATACTAAAAAGTAGTTGAATTTTAATTTAATTAAAAAGAGATGTTTTCTGTTAAAATACTTTTATGGCTCTGACATCAAAAGGATATTATTGCTTCAATAATAAAAGATTGTAAGGAGACCAACATAAACAATGGGATCTTGGTTTGGGGAATTTAAATGCTGACCTTCTTTTTTGATTCAAGTGGTAAATAGTGTTCAAACTTTTCAGAAAATGTACAAGTTGAACTTTTTTGGAAAAATTACTATTATAGCTCCCTTTTTTTAATAAGACTCTTGAAGTAAACGATTCCAAATTGTTCACAAAGGGAGATAGTTCATTAAATGTCAACAAACTTCTTATTTCAGTTACTTAACAGTCTCTTTCCAATGTAATTTTGTGATATTGCAATGAATTAACTGAATGCTTTGATTAGCCTAGCTGTCTTTTTTAACTGGAAAGACTTTGCAGAACCCCCAAGTTGATCCCATTATAACTTTGAAGTGGCAGAATTGAATACAATTCCTATGTAATATTGCCAATCTGGAATTTAAACATAAAGTCCTCCCAGTCAAGAAATTAAAAAGTAATTTATTTCAGTCTCTTTAAGTTGGTCTTTTGAGTCTTTTGGGTGCTTTTTGGGTTGGTATTTTCACCCTTCAACAAAATTATAAAGTTCTAAACTTAGAATAACAGCAACAACAATGTTAAATTTATCATGAAGCTTTTCCATACTGAAGCTTTAGGAAAAACACCAGACTACTCATGCAATCGAATGTTTGAAGCTCCACTTTAGAGGGAATAATTCAGATTCTTCTGATTGTTTACAGTGGGGTGGGGAGCTGCTGGCTGTGCTGCTCGACTACAGTGTCTGCTTGAGGCACTGGGGCTGAGCTTCACAGCTAGAAATGAGTTTGTGTGCAGATGCACCTGCAAGGTGGAAGAAGGTGTTCTTCCAAATGTTTCATAGTTTGCCTCCTGTTCAAATTCATGCTTATAGAAAGAAAATTAAAACCAAGGAGTATTCCTGCACTTGTAAAATAAAACAAAACTTTCTTGCCATGCCCAGGTACTGTAGTTGCTATGAGTTTGAGGTGCTGCAGTCTGGGGCTGGAAAATGGCTGTGGAGAGACTTTCTACTATTAAATGTGGAATTTCCCTTCATCCCTCTGAAAATACTTACTGAAAGACAGGAATTGGTCCCTGATGGTTAATTCACTGTCACAGACAATACAAGCCCATCCTTCCCAAACAGTTTTTATTTACCCATACTACTGCTTGGAAAGAATAATACTGTGAATGCCACTTCCCCCAAAGGTCCACTGCTTCAGTATAGGTCCAAAGTCTATGAATTTGTGTCAAGCTCCTACGCCTGAGTGCTGTTGGTTGTTTTGTCTGCAGTTACTTAACTGTCCCAGGAAGCGCAATAATTTTTTAGCACTGGAACTGCATCAACTGTTTTGTGTTATGCATCACAACTATTGATTTTTAGCTGCAAGGTCCAAATTCCTGGTGTTACCCTCTGCTGTGTAACCCCTTCCCTACTGAGGTCAGGATTGCTTTTGCAGCAACTCTTTTTCGACCTTGAACCCATGCTTCCCTTTGACAACACAACCCCTACTTGACTGTACCGTCTCGCAACTGTCTTACAGTAACAACGACCTCTACACAGGCCTTTGAGGTGCTGTGCCCACTGTCTGTGTGTAAGACTTGGTTCTTGGCTGTATCACTGCTTCCAGGAGAGGGTTTGTGGCCATGGACTTGTCATGGACTCTGAATTCTGTGAACTGGATGCTGGGTCTCCCACCCATGTGCCTGATAACCCAAACCCTGTTTCCTTGCACCTAGTGTGTTTTTTCTAATGAACGCTTCTTCCCACCATGATAGAAATCCAATGGGCAGGGAGAAGCCCAAGTATATAAAATATACTGCTTTATACAGCTCTTATCAAAGATCACTGCCTTCATCACAGGTGTCTGTAGTAAATATAGCCAGAGTACCACTGAGAAGAGGTAAAATGTAGTAAGTGATTAAATCATAGCACGTACACACTGCAAAGCTTCTAATAAGCATAATTCCTGGCTGCCATCATAGTGTGAATACAAAAATCTAGATTTTTCCATGAATTTGTGTTTTCAAAAGCATCTTCATGATTATTTCAGTCTTTCACCTCCAGCATTGTACCTCTAATCAGAAAGCAAAATAGACACGTCAGGTGAAGTTTAAAAGGGGGAAGAGAAACATTTGTTTCTGTGGGAGCAATTAGAGGCTGTGTAAATGGAGTAAGAATTTGCTTTGTCAAACAAAGGTGAGTGTATGGCAGAAGCTTGGTATCTGCAGCAGTATGGGAACAGGCGGAGAGAGCTGGGGCAGTGCATACGTGTGCGGGTGTGCCTCTGCAATGCAAGTTAACATTTATAATTGCCATGACTTTGGAAAACCTCTTGTTTGATGATCCCAAATGGCACTTTTGAATGCCACAGCAATGCAAAAAGAAGGCCTCAACGATATTCTAATAAAAATAAAAATATTTTTATTTAACAAATAAGAATGAAAATGCTAGAAGGGTCAATTCCTTGCTCTATAGCAGCTTGAGCTTTTAATATACTACTTAGCAGTGACATTGGGATCTGCATTTAGTGGCAGATAAGTGTCTGATGTGGCAGACTTCAGTGGTTTACCAGACTGTGAAAGTAATTGTGTGAACGGCACTGAGGTGCTTAGTAAAACTCTTGCAGGTGAAACAGCTCATATAATTTTAAAATAATTTTGTACTTCATTTGAAAAGTCACTTGTAAATTTTTTGGCTCTCACTTTTGTTGTAACTGTGCTATAAGATAACCTTGTTCATATCCATATAATTTCCATTTAGACCTGTTTGAAAATGATTGTTAGTTGATTATAGCTCTGTGTTCACTCAGACTTTGGACGGTCCCGCTCTACACCTTGTACTACTGTTATGTGGCTGTTTTCATTAAAAATTCAGTAGAACCCACTCATGACATTTCAGGATGACTTTTGCTGGAGATGCTAGATGTGTTGCAGGCTTTAGTTTTTCTCGGGACTAGCACTATTCCTATAACTAAATTGAGCTGCAAAATGCCCAGCACAATGCAAAAATATTTTTATAAATGTCTCTAAGCAGTTTGAATGGTGAAAATCGGATCGATGGTTGAAGAAGATTAATGTCAAAATGCTTTCTGAATCTTTTGCAATGTCCCTCATTTTAATTTCCCTTTGTCTCTCTGCTCCCCCCTAATTCTCTCGAGGTGTTCTCCCTTTCTTGGTGCTGTTCATGAAGCTGCAGTCCGGGGAAGCTGCTGCTGCTTGCAGCGGTGGCAGGCTCTGCGCCTTTGTCTGGTACCTTCCCTCAGTTCCTCTCAGCTTGTAGAACCATGACTTGTCCCTCAGAGAGCTTCAATTTTACTACTTTCTTTCAGTCCTAAAGCTGTAACTGAAACTGGATCCTGTGCATTGTTGCTTTAATGATTTAAAAAAGCTTTCAAATAAGTGCGTCTGAGACACACACAAAGAGTGTCTGTGAGGCTTACTGGGAGCTTCATATGCAGGATGCACAGCATCTACAAATGATTATTACTGAACCAAATCTAATTTCAAAATAATTTGAGTTTGAGAATTGGAAACAGGTGTATCTGTCCACTTAGGATCTCTGAGCCTGGATGTCTCTGCAGTGGCTGCTTAGGGAGGTTTTCAAAAGCCATTCTCCTTGCCTCCCCTGCATACGTTCCTCAGCCACCTCTATCTTTCCATGCCTTTTGTGTGGGGGTGTTCCAGTTACCTGCCTTGGACTGTGTGTGAGGCAGCAGCTGGGTGCTTTCTACGCACCTTGTGTTAAGGGGTGGGTTGTCCATCAGAGAGCAGTTGTCTGGGTCCCAGTTAGAAATTTTGCACTGGGTCCCCTATGTGATCACCACGATGTGGGACTAAGGGTGGTGTCATAGCTTGGGTGGGGGGAGAAGCATTGCATCCAGCTGCTGGAGTTGCTGTAGATAGAGTGAGCAGAAACCTGTCTGCTTCTGGAGTTAGTCTGGGATATAAACTGTGCTCGACTGGTGGACTTCGTTGATGAGACTGTATTGGCTCTGTTGTGCAGCTTGCAAGGATTTTTATTTCTCTTCAAGTATTTTATTCTGCACTTCCTGAGTTCAGCAGCATGGCTCTTCACATAGAAATCACTGTCATAATTTATGACATATGCTTGCTGAATTTAGTACTTTGTAAAGGCAATAATCCTAAGTACGAATAAAAATTCAGCACTCCAGGCAGTAATAGAAGCAATACTTATATTCCTAATATACTGTAGCATTTTTAAAGGTTAAAAAAAATTTTGTTTTCAGTTTGCCTCTAAATGGCTTCTGAATGATAGTAGTCTTCAGCTGATTGCTTCTTTGACATCCAAATGACATCCTGTGTTGCAGCTTCGTAATTTAAGGTATGAAATGTGTTGCAAAGGAAAGAGTGGAAATTGGGTTTGGAGTTAAATATATAGCTCTTAAGACAAAATTAGCAAGGAATAATGCATACCTTCCTAGTATTTATATTTACTTAGTACACACACAGGTTAGGAATGAATATATTATATCATGATGTATATGTTATCATACATAAAATAGAAACCATAAATATTTGTCAGTGATTTCATATGTAGAGTGCCTATTCTAAGTCAGTGGGAATGCTCTTTTGCAGAACAAACTCCCTCATAAACTGTGTCTAGGGAAAAAAAAGCACTGTGGAACAATAGGATCTTTTGCAAAAACTGGGAGGGTTTTGCAAATACATTGTATTATCCTACATCATGCCCCTTAGATGTAGACCTGGCTTTTGAAATCTGTGCCATTCGGTGAAGGTTTATTGCATTATGGATCCCTAGGAGCAGGTCAGCTGGTGCACACCAGTGGGTGACGAATTTGGTGGCGGTTGCATGAGACAAAACAAATCGCTGTGCCTCCCCACTGCTGCCAAGGATGTTCCAGTCCCATTCCTCTCCTTTCTCACAGCCTTATGGTGGCACAGGTATTGCTCACCTGGCAGCAGCTCCAGGAGCACTGAGCCGCCACGTGAACTAGTGGGCACTGAAGCCTGCAGAGGTGGTGGGAGTTCAAATGGGAGGACCTGGGCAGTTGCAGGGAGGTGCTGGGGAGGGAGCGGGACCACCTGGGCAGCAGCAGAAGGGAAGAAGCTGTTCCCCTTCCTGCTTTTTGTGCCAAGGAGCTCCCAGCTCAGCTGTTTTGGAGACTGCAGAGTAGCAGGGGCATTTGATGGCATCTGCAGAACTGATTCAAGTATTTATTCCTTCTTCCCTTCTGCTCCCCACTCCCACTTGCCTAAGCTATGAATTACCTGTTTATGAAAAGCAATTAGAAAATTTGTACATTCACACAATTTGGCTTTCAGACCTGCACATCTTTAGTTATAACAGTTTGTGTATTTTAATACTTTTGTATGAATGATGAAAGGACTTGCTTTTATATTCTTGGTATTCATTTTTATCTACAAAGTATTACTCTTCAATCCTTCTTGTCTGATCAGTTGTTCTCTATTCCTGCATGTAAAGGTTCAAAAGTGACGGTGTTTTAACAGCCCTTTTTCTTTTTCTCCATCTTTTTACTTTAGTAGTTCAGCCACAGATTCTGTTAAAGCGATCTGTGAGCTCCAGGAGTGATAAAGAGAGACAAAAATCTGTTCTTGGAGATGTGTGCTTTTCTTGATCTACCTTGTCTTTTTGCCTATAGTTTTTTGTCTGTAGTTATTAATTATAGTCTGGGCAACATTTTCAATGATTAATTGACTACCGCTTAAAACAATAAAGCTGCTTAATAAGCAAAACACAGTGCAAACTTCTATTTTTGTGAGACCTCCTTTGGGTCAGGAAGCTCTTATGCACACCAGTAATTTTGGTGCTATAAAATGAGGGGAAAAATTTCTCATAGATATGTGCTGTTTAGACTAAAAAACTGCTTGCTTTAAAGAGGCCTCCACTCCTGTGTCCAGTCTTGACACATTTCTTGCTTTAACTCGATTAAAACCTAAACTTGTTGGCATTCTTTAAGCAGAAAGGGGAAGAAACATTGAAAGAGTTGGACTCACTGGTGCTGGCAGGAGGAGGTATGAATTGCAGCTTTTTGTGACAACAGGCGTCACAAGACCCTAGAAAGGAATGAGAAAGTTCAGATGAAAGGAGGATGTGATCAAGCCAATGCCCTTCTGAATGTCACCATGGGATTGAGTCCAAGCTACTGAATTAATGTGCGACCCCCAGTGTCTGTCCATCTCCAAGCTGTGGTGTGCTCCAGTCACTTTTTGGATAAAGTTGACTTCCGCTGCCTGTGGCTGTATGATTAGCCATATTCTTACAAAAGCTTATACAAGTCTTTGACTTCTCAGGTGTCTAAATATACCATCAAGATACTGTCAATGTTTTCAAGATACTGCAAAGACTTTGCAAACCCACTCGATGGGTAAAGTTAAATGGCCTGCAGGTAGTGCTGGCTTAAGCTGAAGCCTAGCCAGGTGAACCAAGTCACTGTAGCAGTGTTTCCATGCCACAGCCTCCTTCCCTGCCACCTCCTTTCTGCCTGCATGCATTCTCAGAGTGATGGATCAACAGCATAAATGCCTTTTGCTAGCTGAAGGGAGACTTCTGCTTTGCCTGAGGGATTATGACCTCCCCCACTCTTGCCAGAATTAAGTACCTTAAACAGCTATCATATATATGGTATACTTTTCACTGGAGTACTACTTAGTCTTTTATTTTTGATAGTTGAATTTCTTTCACCTCTTTTGTCTCCCTTTATCTGTTTTCCCCTGCATAATTTATTTCACCATCTTTCTGCTACTTCCACATCTCTTAACTGGGATGCAAATATAATAATACTTAAATATGACATCATAAATATTTGAAATCAGGTAAAAGTAGTTCCATCCTCTTGCCTTCAAACACTCTAACTCCTTGTGATGACGCTGCTTCCATTAAAGAAGCCTCGATGACAGTTAGCATGTCCCTGCCTCTGTCACTTGGCCCATCTTGCATCATTGCTTTTCTTCTGATTTTTGAGGGGCGCAAGCTAAAAGAGCTAGAAGCCACAGGCAAGTATGAGGTTTTGTATTGATAGAGATATTTAAAGTGTCTCCAACACAGTTAATAGGAGGCATTATGCCACTTATTCTGAGATTCACTTGTAAGCCTGTATGTCATCTGTAATGGCTCTCTTTATAATATGGAAAACAAAGGCAGTAAGCATCTTGCATATCGCCTGACCTACATCTTTCTCCACTAATGGAGCTGACAGTTCTCTCCCAGGAATGCGACACGGGCATTATTTGTTTTCTTGGGTGTTTCTTGTAGCTTCTCAGGATCTCATTTCACTGCTCTGCAAACACAAAACAAAAAGGCAGCCTGATTGCATGCTTTAGAAGTCTAATCAGAGATTAAGCAAATCAAACTTGATACACTTGCACAGCCTTTAGCAGAATAGACCCTCCCTTGGAAAACCTAGGAGTGAAATTCCCACCATAATAAAGCAGATCTTTATCGTTGGCTTAACAGGGACAAGTGCTTCCATGGGTCTCTAACCGTAACCCAGATAATTCTGTTAAACACAGCAAGGAAGAAAAATTGGAAATGTACCGTTTTAAGATTACTGCAGTCATGGGTTTGAATGTAAGAAAGCAAAAAATCTGCAGTCGATTGAGTTTAGTGATCCTTTACTGAACCACCGTAATTCTACTGGTTTACTGGGAAGCTGTGTGAATACAACAGCAAGCATTTATGTCCTCTTCCACTGGTGGGAGAAAACTTTTGTAGAGGATTAACATAAATGACAAGTTGTATCACTAGGCAATAATTCCCCTCCCAGGACTGTTCTTGGCATCATTTATGCCTGGTTCCTGAAACTACTCAAGGTGTAGGGAACAACAAAAAGTATCTTTACAGCTGTATCGTTAGCTTTCTGTCTGTAAACTTCCAGATAATCTCTAATATATTGTAGATGACACTGCATATCAATAGAATTGACTTAAGCATCTTAAATCAACCCCACAATTAGACTAAAGTTGTCATTGCTAATATATGTTAGTAACAGGATGGAAACCTCATTTTGTGAAACAGTAATGATTTGTACTAGCTTACAAATTAAACTTTTAGAGTGTTATAATTTGCCTACTAATGTACTGTTGTTAATGCCTAAAGCAAGCCAAGTTGATCTATTGTTAAGCCATAAAGCTCTTGTAAACAAATGGTGACAACAAATTGGAGTTTTTGTAGGCTTTTTTTTTAGTTGAAGCCAGAGCATAGATCCTTAGAAAGGGATCTGAGAGACTATCACTTAAAGCGCTTTGTAGATATGATTTAGAGGATGGCAGTGATTGAGCCTTCTGCTGAACATAGCAAAAAGAGGTGACCTGTCTAGAATTTTTTTAAAGATCTGTATATTGCAGGCAACTTATGTTTAGTGAAAACAGTACACAAATTGTAAACTCTATAAATACTTAAACACTTTAACTGATGCTGTGTGGTGGTTACCACCATTTTTTTGGAAGGGGATGAAATATGTTAAATGAATGACCTATTTAATTATAAAAAAAATATACAAGGAAACCCTTTTTGTTAGGTGTTCAGCAGAAAACTGTCACCAGTCTTAGCACTTAATATTGTTGCACTCCAAAGTGCCCATGTCTGACATCAAGGTCTTTGATCCAAAAGTGATTGTGGGATTATTAACCTGTAAGCCATATGAAAGACTTCTTCAGCTTCAAAACCTGAAAAAAAATTATTTCACTCTAGTGAGGCAATGGGGAAGAGTGGCTGCTGAGGCCTGGGCACTGGGCTGCTTGGACAGACCTGGTGAGAGAAAAGCTGTGGGCAGAAACTTGTCTATGCTAGGGCAAAAAGCAGTAAATGGCAAAGAGGAATGATTTTTTTTTTCCGTGTCAAATCCTTTATGTGAATTTGACAATTTCTAAACAGGAAAGTCTGCTGTTGTTTTTCTCTTTTGCTGTTCTCAAAGGAAAAAGAATTTGTGTCTGGTATCTGTGAATAAGCAGGCTGTTACTGAGATACCCTTCCCTCTGTTACTCCTCTAAATGGAAGCAGTCCTGCAAAGCTTGGTTTTCAAAGATAAATTATTGGAGAAAAAAAAGGATCTCTACCAAAGTAGAGAAAAATTCTACAATCGTGGAGAAGATCTGGCCAATTTTAAATGTATGTATTCTAGAACTTCATTCATATCAGTTGGAAGCATCTTGATTTTTTTCAGGTTCTGCAACCACAAAAATCAATGTTTCCTTTGTCAACAAAAATTGTGGTTATCTTTGTAATATTACTGTATTTTCCTCATAATAATCAGATGATGTGAAATAATAAACATCCATGTTATTCAGACCAATACTTTGGACATTAAATTTAATATTCTTCCCAGAATATTTTTTGGAGTTTAATCATCTTTGAAGTGTTGGCAAGTGGCAGTGTTCCACTGAAGCATGTTCAATGACGCTTCTCATGCTTGCCAAAACAATCCTCAGCAAAATGAGAGGTCCTGATACAAATAATTTTCATTTTTAAGCTTCTTATGTAGCCTTGAAAATAAGAATTACTCACTGAAAAAGGCAAGTGATCCATCTGAATATTAAAATTAAAAATATTAATACTCACTTTCAGCTGATTTCACATTGCCATACAAGAGGAATAAACTTTCACTGTGATCTTTCAACACCATGAATTTTTTTAGTAACTTCCTTCTGCTACATAGTTACTTCCCTCTACTACAATAACTTTGGTGTTATATATTCATGTTATGCCTTCGAGTGAAGGATGTCAAAAAAACCCTGTAGTGAATTAATGCCAGCTTCTTGGATTTCTGCATCCTATCATAGCTAACCAGATGATAAGCCTATGTATTGAAACTCCCTTGGGATATGAGTTAAGATTTTATTGAAACAAATAGCTTTTCTTTTTGCAATTTAAATTGCTCCCTGAATGCTAGCAAAAATCTTCCAAATTTTTTTCCTTACCCTGAAGGTAATTTACTATGGAGGAAAAAATTTCAAGAAATGCTATTCATTCCTAATAAAGAAATTACCAAACATGAAACAGATCTAGTAGAATAGGAATGCTTAGGAAATGGAAAATCTCATACAGAGGCTGTGAAACACTTGGTGTTGGTTGGGAGTCATGAGATGGAGGTGGAAGACACAACAGGTTAGTTTGGAGCTCCTGTAGGACTTTAGCACATGCAGGCAATAAGGAAAAATAAGAAGCCAAATAATCCTGAAAGATGCTTTCAGGATTTGTTCATGGTCTAGTTGCCATTTCAGAGCATACTGTAAAAACAGTTTGCATTCTGTATTGGTAATTTTCTATATTTCTTATCTGATTTCTATTTTTACAGACAACAGGCTTCTGGCTCATCACCCAGAATTTCTAGTCACAATATTCTGATGTCAGACAGTTGCATTGGGATGATAAAATTGCCATAATCTATATTGGCACAGGAACACATGAACTATCATTATGGGTTCTGACCAGCGGTCCATTATATCCCCTAGTCTCTCTAACAGCAGTCTTTACCACTAGTGTTAGAGCAATATAAAAAACCACCCCCTATGTAGAAATGAATATAAGACCACTTGTAATTAAGCCTACAAATACTGTTTTGCTGTTCTCGGAAAATCTTTGATACGTTTATTATGAATTTTCTAAAGCACTTCTATGTATGCTCAAATAGAAGACATTCAAGTTCTCTTCTGCCTTGATCAAAGCTGGACCTGTGCAAGGTAGTAGTAAGACTATGCCACAAGGATTTTAGTTTTTAAACATAATTCTGTCCCAAAGCCAGAAAATATCGATGCTTTCCACTAGTATTTCAAGAGCATCCTGTATATATAGCCTTGGAGGCTTCCCTTTCCTATTGTGCAGTCTTCATAGTTGTTTCTTAGTCATATTCAGGTGCCCTGAAGAACCATGTCTTGGACTGCCCAGTCACCTCTGTTTCTCCTTTGACTTTAAAATTGTGACAGAAAATTCCTGGGCATTCTCTGAACTCTGTGACCATATAGGGTTGGACTAATTGTGCTTTCAAATAAGGGGTAGGAAGGATACATGTAGTTTGGGCAGCCAGTAGCAATTACAGCTATACAAAATCAACTTCAACAAAGATAAGTCAAAAGGAAATAACTTTCTCATGAATCTGCCACAGGACTTGCAAAGAATTAGCTAGTACACCTCTGAGCTAAAATGCTAATACTTACTGTGTCTTTATGAGCTTTGAGGCAGATAAATGATGGTAGAAAAGTGATGTGAGTACTTGGAGAGGGAGCTGGCATATGCTAATTTCATTGTGTTTGTTAAAAATCCCCTTATTAAAATTCAGTGGGGCCCAAAAGTGTGAAAGAAGATCTGCACATTTAGAAGTAGAATTTATTCCACAAATTAATGACATCTCAAACTTCTTGGAGGAAGAGAAGAGGTTGAGAATGGAGGGAGGAGAAGGAGCGTTCAGCAGGTTGCAGCTGTTTGAAGTGACAGCTCAGAGGATTTACAAAGGTAGCTGCTATGACTATATTGCTTGAGCTACAACAAAAAGTAATAGAAGTAGAGGTGTTGAGAGACAGTGACTGAAGTTGATGGAATAGTAGCAATGCATTTAAATGTAGAAAGAATTTTGGAAATGGAGGAGCCAAGGAAAAAGAAAATCAAGGAAAATAAATGAGAGAAACACAGAAAATGGATATAAGAGTGTCCCAAGCAGCTCAGCATGTGTCAGATGTGCATTCTAGTGGAGAGTATCTACTAAAATATCAGGATTGTTCATGTGGTTTTGTATTGTGAAGCACATTTTTCACCTTGTGTAATGGGGAGCAGCTGGGAGTATTTGTACTGGTATGAGGGATTGCTACTTGTACCTAACTGTAATGAAACCATATGTTTTCATATGGAGAGCTAGTATGCACAGACTGGAGGAGTTACAGCACCAGATTGCTCAAGTCTAACCAAGTCCACAAAAGGACTTGTGCAAGAGGCTTGAGGAGTCTCCCTCTTTATTTTGGTCACCTTCAGCAGTGTGAGTTACTGTAACCAACCACAGGCATCCCAGTAATTCATTGCAAGGGATTGTGAGATTGAGAGTAATGGCAGTGGATGTATGTTGAATAGGTGGCACTGTCAACTCTTATACTGAGACTGTTCGCTTTTGGGAGTCTGAGGATAGGATGGGTAGAGAGAGTCCACACAGGAAAACTAGAATAAGCTGGAGACATCACTGGTGTCAATCTCTTCAAGACGTGCTGGATCAAATGGGATATGGCAAAGGTGCTTGGAGGAAGGAAAGCAGGATACAGCTTTGAAGTAACGTGGTAGAAAGAGATGTGTCAAGCATGGTCATTTTTAGACTTATCATTAGTCTAACCTGGAAGTTCTCTGAAGGTTTTATAGATATAATTTATTTATTACCTTTATCTGAAGGTATTATTATTTATTTATATACTTATATAAAATGTAGTTATTATATTTATTATTATTTATATTATTTTCCAGGCTGCCATTAGCCTGGAAAAAGGTAGCTCTGAGAAAGAATATACAAAACCTATAATTGCCTTAAGCTCACTGAAAGGAACTATAACAAAAAAATTCAAATAGCTTCTGTACAATAGTAGATGAAATGAGTAGAAAGATGCTAGGTTTTAGATAGCAAACTAAAATGATCATGTTAATATAGATGTTCTTCAAAAGCCAAGGATGTTACTGTTGTTACATATGTGCCCTGTAAGTGAGATGAAATCAAAGCACTATAGTAAAGGCAAAGGGAGGGAAAATAGTATCAATCATTGGCAAGGCCTTAATTCTGAGCTGGAGAAATTAGTGTTATTTATAGATTAAATATGATCAGAATAGTTTCTAAAATAATTGTGTGCTGGAAAAGGCAGTCTGAATTTCTTATATTTTTCTTTATACTTAATTTCTACCAGAATATCCCTTCTCTTTCTCAATTTGAGTGAAAATACAGAATTAAGAAGCTGAGAAAATTTTGCAGTTAAAGCATTGAACTGTTGTTTAGTATTTCCTGTCATTCATCCATAGGAATGTGAAGTCTGTATCTAGCAAGTGGTCTGTGTAGTACCTTGAAAAGGAGAAACCTCTTAAGCCTTCTTGCAGAGTACCTCTCTTCAGTTTACTGTTAGCTGCTGCAGCTTTTTAGTGGACTATTATATTTCTCTTTTTACATATGCATAGTATATGTTACAGAGTGGCCTGAAGAAAACCTAAGGACAAATTCTGCCTTCTGATGCACTGCTAATACTTGGTCAATAAGAGCCATAAGTGTTTTGGTTTAAAAATCAAACAAATTGCCTTATAAATCAATGTGTGACAGTTAAATTCTTAAGAAATCCTTCAAAACTTTGTAATAAAAACATCACTGCTCTGTTCTGGGCTCATCTGCTGTGATAAACATGGGATTCAACAAAAGCAGGGATGGTGTGGAAATGTTAATGACAGCCACATTCAGCATCTTGATCCGGTCTGTTTTCCTGTGTGTCATTGTAGGATTGCCGCTGACAAAAAGTCTTCCAAAAACATGTGTAAATTAGTCCCAGCTTAGATGTAGGCTGAAGTGTTCAAAGCACAGTTAGTTACAGCTGTGTGTGCTGCAGCTCTGTGTAGAGTGCTTGATCACTCTCCTGCGTTGCTGATGGAAGTGTTGCTGTGGAGTTAGGTTTGACTGGAACGGGACATGCAGGGAGGTATTGTGCAGCATGTGAAAGTGTTAATTAGCTTAATAGCCTACATGAAGCAACTGGCTACCTAATACACTCAAGTTGTTTAAAATTTCAACAACATTAACAAAACAATAATGAAATACTAAGCTGGCATGTATCTGCAAGTCTTTGCATGGCAGTTCCAACCTCTTGGAGGAAAAAGCGCAGCTGGGGATGCTGCTGTACATACAGACTGTGGAGGAACGGTGAGGGAGAGGTGCCTGCGAGAGCTGAACAAATGCTGTAATCATTTCTGCAAATATTCACCTTCTGAAATGAATTAACTTAAAATTTTAATCATGGAAAATGGGAAGCCTTGTTCAGACACAGATTGCCAGTCTTAGTCTGCCCTGGGACAATACATTTTGTTGCAGAAATAAGCATATTTATACTGTCTTAATTTAACTCACTGGCATATAAATGTTTTTGTAGTAGTATGATTAAAACATTCCTATCATGGATAGATACACTGTAAGCCAAGAAGGACAAATCTTCTAAACTGATTTTTACAAGAGAAGGTTCAAAACAAAATTACTATTACTATTGTTACTTTTACATGTCTCCATGGGTTTCCCTCTGAAATACTTTCTAACCGCTACTTTGTTTGCAAAATTATTTTCCTAGGTTTGTAGTAACCTCTCTTCAGCACATATATTTTCATGTATTGCAGTTTTTCTTACCATTCTTCCTCTTTGCATTTTTTCCCAGTGAGTGTTGCATCCTGCAATTCCATTGCTGCTCTGCTGTGTGTTTCTGTAGGTACCTCTCAGTCTCCTTTCTTTTGTAGCCTTTTTTTCTTCCGCCTCCCAAAAGCCAAGCGGTATGTATGCACTGAAGTACTTCAGGCCAGATTTATTTATGAATTTGCCAGGAGCAGGTATTTACGGGTATTCTCTGTTTATTCTTTTGCACAGCTGATGGCGGCTGCTGCTTTGGTTTAAAGCCACAGGAGTAAATGAGTTCTTGAGTGAATAACTACATGTCACCCTGAATAGAGCAACCCTCATGTACTTCATCTGCAAAAAATTCAGAAAACTGGAAACTGCATAATAGCAACCAGCAGGATAGCCGAGCCAATTCAAGACTTTGGCACCAGAAGGCTTCTGTAGCCATCTTCTGTGTATCCAAGTCTGTCTCTTCTGTTTCATTCCCAAATGTATTTGCCTCATAAAAAATGCAGAGATAAAATGACATAAATGTGTATAGAAAATATCACCTAGCAAAATCAACAGAGGGGAAAAACAGTGTGTTGAAAAGAGAATTCTACCACAATCAAACAAGACTCTAAAAATAAAAAGATACAGTAGTAATAGCACTAGAGTTTGTTCATCTGTTTAATTTAGAGTCTTTGTGGAGCGATGCTGAGTAGAAGTTCAGGAACTACCTAAGTAGGAAGGAGACAAAGTACACCATTATGCCATGGCACACTGGGCCACTCCTCTGTATTTCGGTAACAGGCATTTCTCTTTCCGATGCTAGTTCTAAGTACGTTTAACATTGTCCCTCCAAAAATGCAAATGTGAAAGCTCAAACCCAAATTTCGAAATGTATAGTTTAGAAACAAGACCTACTTTCTACCAAAAGTGGTAAAACCAGTATGAGGTATCTCTTAAAGTATTTGCCTCTTTCCTTCCTCTGCCACTTCTGCTTCAGTGGAAAGGAGGTTGCTTACACAGTGGCTGACACTGTGTGAATACCTTCTTGTCTATTCCTGTAACTATTCAGTGTTCATCATAGGATTTTTTTTTTCAAAGCAGCTTGGTATGTTTTGTAAAGATATTCCTATTCACTTCAAAGAAAAGCATTTGACTAAGAAACACCAGCAACTCTTTTAAAAAAACCCTCCAATAACTGGATTTTTACTACCATGATCCTAAAGGTAAAATGGCAAAAAAAGGAAACCAGATCTCAGCCAGAGCTGCCTGGCAGTAACAGCTTAGATAACAGTATGAAGAGAAACACAGTTCTTGTGCACACTCTTGCTTTGGATTTATTTTTTCCTTGCCTCCTTCAAGTGCTTGGGAAAATTCTACAAGCAGGTCTTCAACACCAGACCATTTACTCTAAATTTCTGATTTGACATCATTAAATAACTCAAATAATGAACTATTTATGGGTTTTTATTTTCTTTGTCTGCCTATAATAATTACTCTGCTACTAAACTTGCCTTTAAATTGGGCTTCACAGATATGACATCAAAGGCCAGAGCAGGGAGAAGAGCAGTGGCCCCTTGGGCGTCCCTGCCCAGAGCTGCAGAGAGGGCTGGAGGTCCATGGAGTCAAAGTGGTGCTGGTGGGGGATGGAGATTTTTCTTCAGCATGGATCATTTAGGCTTTCCTAAGCCAACAGTCACATTGTCCATCTCTTCTTAGCTTGCTTCTCTCCTCCCATAAACTTTGCTTTGTTTAAAGGCAATAGTTTAGTCTGTCACTTTTAAGTAGTAAAATACTGCTTTTTGAGCCTTACATATTGTGTAATTCAGTTCTACAGTTCCTAGCAGTATACAGAAGAATAAAAAGTCTTGTTAAGAAAGTAGCTCTGGTTATGAAAAAATGTAACAAAAATGATGTCTCATTAATGATAGTGTAATGTATTGCTGCAAACGTCATATGGATGATTGAGTGACACAAAAAAATCAGTGCTTTAGTCGCAAGCATAAGCCAATTTCTGAGTGTCAGATGGGTCAATGCAAGAGAGAAAGCTCTTACCCCTCTCCCCATGGGGAACCTCTGAGGGGTTTGAGGGCTCACATCGAACATGGCTTGCCGTGAAGGATGTGGGGAAGACTTTAAGTGCTTGGGGCTGTGGGCAGGTGAGGATGCTCAAGCACTTCAAACCAGCATCACTGTCATCAAGGGCCTCTTTTAAAGCTTTTGTGTATGTGAAAGACTGTGTAAGCAGAAGGGAAGGATTTGGGGAGCCTTGTCGATGAGAATTGCTGGAGGTGAGTAAGGGAAAGGTATTTGGATGCCTTTCTGAGAGAGGAGATGAAGAAATACAGCAGTAGAAGGGAGCTAAGCCTACAGAATCTGTTTCTGAAGAGGCTGTTTTGCCAGGGTGGAGACCTGAATAAAAGTGGAATAGATGTCTCTGCAAATGAGAGGCTTTTGAGTAGAGCTTGGAGGCAAAACTAGTCCCAAAACACCGAAACACAACTTAGTTGGTGGTCTAAAGCCACAAATTGTTCTTTGGTGGCTTCTATGCAATTAATTTTAGTCTGTTTAATTCCTGAGGAATTCAGGAGACGGCACATAAGAACTGCTTGAGTTAAGATATAAGGAAAAGAGTGGCGGCAGTTTCAACATCCTCTCCTGACTGTGACAATTGCCATTTTAAAAATGTCTGAGACTATTAAAACTGGATCTATTGATTTTACATGATTTTTCAAGTATTGCAAACCTTTTTCTTTACCATGTCTACTATGTAAAAGGTGCAATTGCCATTTGCTATATATCAAGATGAACCAGTTCTATATGGAGAAATGACTCAAATAGCTGCTGGAGTGTTGAATCTAGACAGATCTGATACTCATTCTAGTTGCAAATCAGTTCTAGATGTTTGAGAATATAGCACCTCAAAAATGAAAGTAAAACTTCCAATAGTATAGACACATGTCTCAAGTAGTTAAAAAAGCTACTTCCCCCACCCTTTTTTTTTTTTTGGAAATAATTACTGCCAGGAAAAAACCTGCAGATACTTATTTGGCAAAAAAGTGTTTTCTTTCCTCCTATGTCTCATGATGAAGTATGAATAAAACCAGTACTTACAGCCAAGGCCAGTGTTGCTTTAACGTTTCTACTTATTTTTCACCGTGTTCTGTTTTCTTAAAAATTGAATTCTTTCAACATAAAAATATATTGAATTCAAGTGATACAGCGTTTTAGGATTCTGCAAACTGGATCATAACCTATGATCTTTTTTTCTTTAGCTCTAATTTGCAGAGTGACTGTCTTTCTCCACAATGAGAATTAAATGCTCCCCTATGAACATTTCTTAGCCCTTAGACAGCCCATGCAGCCTCTGATTCCCCCTAAGGAGCACAGGCTGAAAGACGAAAACCCCGTTTGTATTAATTACGTAACCTTTCTAAACATAACCAGCTAAAAAATTTAGATTGGGTACTTTTATTTGATCAGACTGGGATGGGCATCAGAATGATTTGATCTTCAGGATCACTGTAATATAAAATTCTATAGATAACTATGAAGTTTAACAACTTAATGTTTTGTCAGTGGTATATAACTTCTGGCGCTTCTCTCTCAAGCTGACTGTCGATTTTTGTGTCACTTCCAATTATTAAGTTGGCTGTTTTCTTAATTTCAGTATTGAATAGAGAAAGCCAAAACACCTTTTATCTTCCAAGAAGTCAAGAGTATGGGTGTGTATGAATTGGTGACAACCAGACCTGGCTTCAAGATGCAGAGTTTGATCCAGGTTATGCATACTCGCTAAATTTGGGAACATTCAGATTCTTGAAGTATGTTGTACTGATTTAAAAGAATCTGAAATCGGGGTATTCTCTGCTAGTGAATATTACTTTGATCCTCTTCTAATAGCTCAATTGCATATGAAAACGTTAGCTTTGAGACCTTGCACAAAAGGTCATTTGCCTGCAATTTTGTTTAAGGGTCAGTCCACACTGAGTACTAAACTTGTACCTTTTGTGTCAGCCTATCACTAAATCTGAGTCAAGCTGCTTTTTTTTCTCTCTCATGTATTTCTAACAATGATAATTCTTGCTCTTTGGTACTCTGCATGGAGTCTCTGCACTTTTCATGGTATGCAGCAACTTTGGAAATTTTGAGCAATATAATATAGAAAGAAAAAACTTCTGGTTCATTTGTTGCTGATTTTAGCTCCTGTCTTATCGATCCCTGACTCATCAGGGAGAAGATGATAATTTGTTGTCAGATAGGTGAGGTGGCTGCCTACGTGAACAATGATTTATGACTGACTGTCACAATAGACAGTAAAGCAAAGGAAAAAAAATTCAAGTTACTCTTAATTTGCTAGGTCCTGGTTATTGTACTTGACTAACACGTACTGTTTTAAGTCACGTCCACTTACACACACCTATCTTTTTCTATGGCTACAACACTGACTGTGAAAAGCTTGTCTCCTGAGACACCCGGGTTCTGGCTTGGTGGAAACAACCTTAACCTCTGTTACAATATTATTGTTACCAGCTGTGTAACTAAACTAAGTTGACTTAAATTGAATCATATTTCTCTAGCCTTAGTGTTGCTCTCTTTTTAATAAAAAGAATTAAAACCATGTTTATTTAACCTTTTTTTCTCCTTTTCTTCTGAGACTGTAGAGGAAATAATTTAATTTCTTTGGGTTTGCATGTGCTTGCATGACGTGAGAGGGGTAAACGCCTTATTGCATGAAAGTCAAATCAGTAAGAACAACTTATTCTTTTACTGCTAGAGAGTTAATCTGAGCTTTTCACTTGGCTCCTGCAGCAGTGAGTTCCATAGCTGAAATATAAGGAAAATTATCTTTTGTACTCCAGAGGCTCTTGTTTGACTAAATTTTACGACTTCAGTGGAAGTCAGCTGGTTGAAGACTATTATGGTCCTGGAGGGAAAAAGCTAAGACAGACCTTGGGATGTGGATCACTGGTGTCATTGGTGCATCAAGCACAGGTCATGCCTGTAGCTCTCAAACTCACTGCTCAACTAGGGAGCATTCCAACTCTTTGAAAGGTGTAAGCATGGTCTTAAATATGATATTTTGGTAGCCCTGATAACCCAGAAACAACTGTAGTGTCAGGGAGAGATAATGTTCCTGCCCATGATGATGCAGGCAGGACTATTTGTAAATGTTACTCCATTGGGTTTCACTACCAAAAGCCATTTTGGCAGCAGAGGCAGGGATTGATCCTCAAAGTAAGGCAGAAATGAGACAAGCAGATGTAGCTGGTGATGATGTGATGAGGAAGAAAACAATCCAACATTGTGTTTGCTTCCTGCACTGTTATTTACACACACAAATGCCTTAAGTTGTAGTTAGGTTACAAAACATGAGTACTGATGTCAGTTTGAGCTGCTCTTGCATGTCTTATAGGTGATTAACAGGAAGATATTTGTCCATATGAAGATTTATTTGTTGACTCTTCTGTTCACTCTGCTACAAAAAGACTTCAGTTTGTTTCCACAGATGTTAGTATGGGTGAAGGGCTGCAGCTTCTTCTCACCATTAATTTCCTCTTTTCTTTGTCTGCTAAACTGAAGATGTGTTGGTAATCGCTGCTGGTATGTGTCCTGGGGCAAATGTATATGGTTGGTTAGGTAAGGAAAAGAAATATGTACTGGGCCAGGCTGCCGTTAGGTTGATGTATCTGTTTCCCACTGAAAATGTCTGACTCCAAAAGGGAAAGATGAGGACAAAAAGGCTATTCTCAGCTCATTTTTCTACCATAAAAAAAAAGGGAGGTGGGGAAAAATGAAATAAGATTTCTTTGTGTGAATGTTATTTCAATAGTTAAAATATTAGTATTGTTATAGGAAACTACCAATCTAGAAGTAAAGTAATTTTTTTCTAGTTCTTAATACTGTGTGTTGTAGTTTAACCCTAGTCAGCAACTAAGCACAACACAGCTGCTTGCTCACTCCTCCCCAGTGGGGTTGGGGAGAGAATTGGAAAAAAGGTAAAACTTGTGGGTTGAGATAAAAACAATTTAATAGGACAGAAAAGGAAGAAAATAATAATAATTATAAAAGAATATACAGAACAAGTGATGCACAATGCAATTGGTCACCACCCCCCGACTGATGCCCACCCAGTTCCTGAGCAGTGGCTGTGCCCTGCTGCCCTGGCCAGCTCTCCCCAGGTTTTTTTTTTTTTTGTTCAGCATGATGTCATATGGTATGGAACATCCCTTTTGCCAGCCTGGGTCAGCTGTCCTGGCTGTGTCCCCTCCCAGCTTTTTGTGCACCTGGCAGGGCAGTATGAGAAGCTGAAAAGTCCTTCATTTAGTGTAAGCACTGCTCAGCAACAACTAAAACATCAGTGTGTTATCAACATTATTCTCACTCTAAATCCAAAACACAATACTATACCAGCTACTAGGAAGAAAATTAACTCTCTCCCAGCTGAAACCAGAACACTGTGTTGTGTTAATGATGCTTTAACAAATATCGCTTTCTTACATGATGTTTTTTCTGGAAATATGATTCCATATTTTAAGATTTACATTTCAAATGACATTCTAACCGTAAGACCTGTGACATTTTTACAATCCAATGGTACCAGTATATTTGATTTTCAATGTTTTTATTTCCTTATTTTAATAAGTTGAGGGGAAAACCCCCACATATCTGTACTTACAAATCCATCAGTGTACATCATTGCTTCATCTCTGATGCAAAAAATAAAAAACTCAGAACTGCTTTATATATGTGTTTTCACTCTAAAAAGTAGAAGTTAATTTCAAAAGGCACAAATTTTGAACATGTTTTCCTTTCAAATTTTCATTTACAAAGTTTTTTTCCCATGTTTTCAAAATATATAAACCCCAACCCCCCTTCTTAATCCAGAAAACTGTCCCTATATGATTGGGAATAATTTTTGTCTGTTGATATTACTCAGACATATGAAAGAATGGGCTTAGTTATTATCTGTGATTTGATCTGCTCTTTGAAAAAAGGTCCCAGCAATTACCAGGTCAGTAAGTTCATCTTTCCAGTTGCCTTCAAGTGTTGGACTTTTTAAGTGCTTCTTTGAAAGTAAGAACTGTATTCCCTCACTGCGTGAGCAATATCATACTGTGAGATTTACAAGCAAGCAGCTTAATACCTTCCACAGTATTGTCTTCAAGGTATTTCACTCCCTCTATTTTCCTTCTTTAGTAAATAATGCTGCAAGTTTCAAATCTGAGTGCTTGAAATTAGGCTTTTGGATCTGTAGTTAGGCTTTTAAATAGCAGTGTCCAAATTCTCAGAGTGAAACCAGGTTGATTTTGGAAGCCTACAGGGGCTATTAGAAGAACAAGTTTAAGCAGCTAGCTTTGGCATTTTTTAACCTCAATTTTATTGTTTGTGCTGAGGTATTTTCTTTTGATAACGGGGAATTACGCAGTCCTCCTCATACAGCAGCAAACCCTAAACTAAACTGCTTACATATAAAGAATTGGAGTCGTAACGTTCTTCTATGACCACTGAGTACACTTGTTGGATCATAAATTGCCCTTAATTTATTTTACATCTTAGTTATTCTGTGCTTGAGTGTCAAAACTGGGTAAACTGCTCTGAGTGTGTGAAATGAATTCTTTATTCTCTTTAAATTCATTCTGAAGTTTGAATGATTCAAATATGGGGGGGGGGGGGGGGGGGGGGAGGTTTTTACCTTGTACCACTGCTATTTCACCTCTCTCCCAAGGTGATATTACTTAGAAACCCATGGCCAGTTTTTCTGTGCTACCCTCCTTCTGCATTGCTTGTGTAGTCCTCAGAGATGCTTAGCAGAAAGAGGCTGTGTAGTGGCAGATTCTAAGAGGCAGGTTAGATGGTGGTCCTGCAGCCACAGTCCAGGGACGTGTGTGCAGAGGCAATATGAGGCGTCCCATGGTTAACTTCACTCTTGTAGACAAACGCTCAAGTTAGACAACTATAAGACTGCTCAAAAATAACTGGTTTGGAACAGGTAATTGGAGCCAGCCCTGTGTATCTATAACCACCTATGCTAAGTAGTCCTGTATTGTTTCTCCCTGCCAACATTCTCTGTGAAGGTACATTTATGGTTGTTCTTTTCTGTGCTCTGGCTGGGTCAAAATAATAAGCTTCCTTCATAAGCAAGCAGAATGTTGTTTTTTTTTAGGAAGATTTCTGAAAGAATAATATGGAGAAATCAGTGT
Organism: Gavia stellata; assembly: GCF_030936135.1. Taxonomy (NCBI): domain Eukaryota; kingdom Metazoa; phylum Chordata; class Aves; order Gaviiformes; family Gaviidae; genus Gavia; species Gavia stellata. The sequence goes on along the minus strand of NC_082601.1, from coordinate 25,387,339 downwards.
AGCCACTGCACTTTGAATATAAGGGCAAGCAGTGACCCATTAAAGGCACCTGTTTCATTTAGTCAGGTTAAACCACACTGTGCCATGCCAAAGTGAGATTGGCTCATGGCACAAGGGAGAAGACTCTTGCCAATCTATTTGAGCTCCAAAGCCTTAAGCTGTCAAAGCCCTTAATGTTTATCCCATGTAAACAACCATTGCTGTTATTTTATAGCCAAATCAGGATACGCGAGTAAAAATAACTGAACCTTCATAGGCTGTTTTTGGATGAGTCCAGTGTATATTGGAATTATCTAAATAACATCTAGTGTTACTAAGATATTTATTTATCTTGATGCTTAGCATGCTTCTCATAGTAAGAAGGCTTATGCAACCACTGCCTCTGAGCCCTCCTGTCACTCCTCACCACTTCTCTTAGTGAGAAACAGTGCTGCTCAGACAAGTGAATAGCTTTTGTGTCTATTGGGCAGCTTTATCAGGTTTCTGCTGGTTGTGTGGTGGGTCACTGGGTATAGGAGAGATGAGCCCAACAGAGCTCTGAACCCCATAAGGCACTGAAGTTTTGGTCAGAAATAAATAATTTGGAAACCAGACTGGATTAGTTTCACTACTCACTGGACTGCTTGTCGTAGTTTAGGAAATGGAGGATCACACCAGTCAGGCTACCTGGTCAGACTCAAACAAAGTTTCAGTCCCAGAGCTAAGAAACTGGGTTTTCTGCCTCTGTTCTTTCCTCTTTCGTCTAGTTAGCATTGTCCCTAAGGTCTCAAAATTAAGCTGCTTTGGGGGAAAAAAACCCTGTTTAAGTGCACTTTCTTTTTCTGTAGATTGATATTCATGGAAGAAAAAGTTTGGAGTTCTTTATCTGAAGGGGTGATAAACCTAAGGGGAAGGGGTGATTCAATTGATATCTTCTACCTGAAATTCCAATAGGTTTTTAACGATCTCCCTCACCAAAAGCCATTAAGGAAATTAAGAAGCCTTAGGATAAGGAGGGGAGGTCCTTGCACAGAGATAACTGCTCAAAAGATAAGAGACAGATGAGTGCTTGGTTACTGCAGCAGATGGGGTTTGCTGGTGGTGTCCCACAGGCTCTGTGCTGTTTATAAACATGTATATAAATGGGCTTGAAAAGGAGGAGAGCAGTGAGGTGACTAAGTTTGCTGTTGATACACAATTATTCAAGGTAGTGAGGATGAAGGCAGACTGTGAAGAATTACACAAGGATCTGAAGAGACTGTGTGACTGGGCAATAAAATAGTAGATGAAATTCAGTGTAGATAAATGTGAAGTGATGCATGTGGGGGAAAAACGATCCTAGCTTCACATATAAAATGATTGGCTCTGAGCTGTCTGTTGCCACTCAGGAGTGAGACCTTGGGTTATGATGGATAGTTCCATGAAAACATCAGCCCATACTCAACAGCAGGCTGAAAAGCAAATCAAATTTTAGGAATTACGAGGAAAGGACCAAAGAACAAAACAGATAACATCATTATGCTGCCATATAAATCTGTGGTTCAGCTGCACCTTGGATACTGTGCACAGGTCTGACTCACTCATGTCAATGAGGATGCATTAGGATGGAGAAGATTCAGAAGAGGGGAAGGAGGATGTATCCAAAGGGCTGAGTAGGCTGGGACTCTCTCGTCTGGGGAAAAAGTCAACTGTGGGTGATAGCGGTAGATGTTGACAAAACTGAATGGATGGAGAGGGATGGGTCTTTCATTGTCTCTTTCAGCACAAGAGTTAAGGGCCATTGAATGAAACTTATAGAAAACTGGTTCAGAACAGGGAGAGGCATCTTTTTCAGAAGTGAATAATGCACCTTGCCAAAGGTGTGCAGAGGGTCTTAGGGACACTGGGCAAAAAGTTGGATGAAATGCCTGGTTAAGGATTGCTAGATGCAGAAACCACAACAAGCTTGAGAAATCTCCTAAAAAAAGTGCTGGAGACTTGAAGAGCTTTATGTTAGAAATGCTATGTATGTTTGTCTTGTACTTTCCTGTGTGTTCACTTTTGGTCTCTGCTTGAGACTGATAAGTGGATTTGAGGAGGTGAGCGTCTACAGACTGACTATTTGAGCCCTGTCAGAAATATATGAAGTGTATGCATTCAGGCAACTCATACATCAGTTGCATACCACTCCTTGTTCAATACTGAGTGCAAAGATTATTACAGAAAAAGACTTTTTTTTCTGAAACTTTGATAACACAGCAAGCCAATTGTTCTGGTCTTGCATACACTGATCACGTTAATGTGTCAAAAAATGCTTATAGTGCAAATTCAAGTGTGACTGATGCTGGAATCTCTGAGCATATGTTAGTAGTAAGAAATGTATACCTTGTGAATCTGAGTACTATTCAAGGATGTCAAATAGCTTTTGAAGTTATGCAGGAAGGTATTCACAGGTGGGAAACAAAGATTTTGGTTGGAGCCTCCTCTAAATATGGAGTTACAAAGTTTGGAAGAAAATAATAAATATGTCCTCCTTCCTACATCTAAACTTTTTCTAAAGCCAGCTCTCTATTTGCATTTACTGCATGTGTAACTGCATATAAGCATTCATTTCCCCATATAGTTATTCAATTAGAGAAATGAAGTATTGCTCAATCAATTCCAATAAATGGAATACTAAGTAACAATTATGGATCAAGTACTTGGGTTTTTTACCTGTCTGCCAAGGAGCATGCTGATTTACTTGAGCGGCGCTGCTTGGGACTGAAGTCAAATCTAACTGTTATGAATGAGGACAACAAAATAGTATAATGCGTATAGCAAATATGACGATGCAAATTCTAGGAAGATAGAGGGAGCAAAGGGAATGTGCACAATAGTTAAGTGTGTAAAGCATGTGAAGCAGTAACTGAGATGAGTAAAGAGTTTTCTTGAATTCTCCTACTAGTTTTAGGAATATTACACCTTTCATGTCTTCCATTCCCCAAATCAGAATGTTTCTGCTGAATAAAATACAGATAAATACTGAATTCAGTATTTCTCTTGAGGTGGTTGATGTCAAAGTTATAAAAGAGAAAAACCATGCTGCTCATCTCAGATGTGGGGAGTGGATGTTAGATGTGCATGGGGAGAGGAAAGGGCTGAGCCTGAGGCAAAAATGGTCCAGTTAATTGCTAAAAGCCTTTAAAAATAAACTGCTAGTTGCTACTGTAGTAGGTCCCATCTGTTCTAACAGAGCATAAGTTGAGATTTGAAGGAAAACGTAACTGACTTAAGTGTCAACCAATGCAGTGAAGTAGTCCTGAAAACTTAAGTTGACTTCAGTCCCTGATGGAAAGACAGGGAAGGGCTTTGGTTCTACAGCCTCTCTGGGGACCCCTTCCTCTACTTTGTTCTCATGGTGAAGGATTCTTTTCCACATGTTGAATTGGAATTTTGCTTGTTAAAACCTGTGACCATTGCCTGGAGAGGACAGCTGTGTAGCAAACATGATTACAAGAATGAGCAGACATTCTTACTTGGGATGGTAAACAAGTTTCTCCTATCATTTTAGTGATAGAAAGACTTAAACCTGCAGTGGAATGTTTTGCCTAAACTTAATAATTCATGTCTGTCTCCATGTGTAGTATACCTGTGGCATGTACTCTTTGCAAACTGGTTGGTAATATAACAGGTAATGAGTTCCACCTAGCGGGTTGTGCTCTCTCTGGGCAATACTCACCACCCATGTAATGTCCCTCTTGCTCAGAACTGTTGGTGCAGATGGTTGCCTCAGTGACAGCCTGGCTTGCGACTTGCAAGTGTGTACCACAAAGAACCAAAGTTGTGACAAATATGCAAGAGACTTGTGTTGCACAATGAATGATTATTAATAAATTCAACAAAATTGTGTCTTATTTCATGAATTGAATTTATTTTTTTTCTCATCTGCTAAGACTGAAGAGAGGACAACTTTCAGGAATGACACAATCATCTTGTAGGCTAACTGAGCAAGAACTCTTACTGAGTTACTCCCAGACTTTGTTATTACCTCTACCTATCCCTCTGTGTTCCTGATCTGCCTTCTAGGGGAAAAACCCCCAAATTCTAAAAGGCCAGGAGAGCATAAGTTTTTCTTTGTGTATGAGTAAACTCATTTTTCCTGCTCTTCTATACGTATTACTTGACCAACATCTTCAGTCTGTCTTCAAAGGAAACTGCAAGGTGAGGAACCTAGCAAACAGTGGGGAGAGAAGAAATAGAAAATTAGGCATTTTATTCACATATTATAGGGAATTATTATTTAGCACAATAAAATATTCTTACTGATGGTTTCTTTCAAAAAGGCAGAAAAATCAAACACAAAATACCCTAACTATATGTATTACAGAGGAAGTAGATGAAGTATTTTTACCTCAGAGTGTTCATGTATGCTATGTCCATAAGTCTGCATTATGCAGCCAGAAGTATTATGGCCTATTTAAATATTCTTCTAGAGTATTGACTTACACATATAGTTTTGTAATATCTTGAAATGCATCAAGAATGTGCACTTCTTAAAATACATTGCAACATTGCATTGTACTACCGATGCTACCTGTTGTGTTCAAGCAACAGATGGTTTCTTTTGATAACTGATGAACTTCAGGTCTAGAAAATGTAGAAACTGGCCTGCTCCAACACCATTTTCATGTTAGTATGCCTATAAAAGCCTTGTTAAAATACATTTGAAAATGTTTGTTACAGTAGTTTCTGACAGCACGTGAATAGTTTCTGTCCTTATTTTGATTTTTGCAACCCTCCACAATGACAATTTAAAAACAGTGGCAAGTATTAGCATAAAGTCAGTCCAAGTGCCTTTCATACCAAATAGTGGTAACACTTAGTGTATGCTTATGAAGGAAAACTTCATGTAAAGTATTTTGTTTCTTCTCGGAGAAAGGAAAATTTGACTCTGGCATTAAAGTTATTCTGCGTGGGTGCGGCTACAGCAGCAGTTGGCTGCACATCTTTTTGACTCTTTAGGCAACTGTCTGCTTCTTCAAAAAGTCTACCAAAAGTCTTGCTATGACCTTTGCTGTCCCCTACTACCCATTTTGTTTTGAACAGAGTAATAACATTGGGAGGGAAAAACCAACAGCTTTCTGACTGTAGGAATCAATTTGTATCTTTTTCTAGTTTTACATCTATTGTACCGGTGCTGACTTTGTAGAATGCCACCATAAACTCCTTGACGCTATCCTGTGCTTTGTTTGATGGCTTGCATTGGATGATGTGTCTGGGATAACAGACTCGTGATCACGTGGGTCTAAGCTTTAATGTGCTGATTAGCCACACTGGCATTTTTCTTTTCAGAAAGGTTTGGTGCTTTTGGCGGGCTGTTGGAAGTATTGCAGAATTCTAATCTTTTATAGCAAGCTGTAAAACAGTAAACTTGCTGTTGTTGTCTTCTAGCTTAATCTGATACACAGGCTGGGGCATTTCTGCAAGTCCAAATGCCTCTATTAGCCTGTTTATCAGAGGTGTTTTAATTGATACACGGCACTTGCTACTATAGGGATAGTAGCATCTCTGTAGATGCTTGTATCTAACATTTCTGTTGGCTTCTTGGTGATGTCTTTAATTTGATATTGTTGTGTGGCCGGAGAAATTGAATCCTTCTTATTTTTACACAGATTAATTTTAAATACTTGGTGTGCTTTGCAAAGCAAAGTTTGAATGCTTCACGTGTTGGTTTCATGCTTCATATTTCTTTCAGAATAAAGGATAAGAAACAGTAGGACTAGTAGAGAAAGGTGTTATTAAATTATTTGAGTATCTATAGGGGAAAAAGTTGGCAGCTGTAAAAGGGGTCTGTTGCCTGCTCTAGCGCTCCCCAGCAGAGACATCTGATAGATGTTGAACCACTGTAAGTAGCTGATGGAGGGTTTTCAGCTGGAGCTGTAGAAGGCAGCTAAGGGTGAAGAGATTTGCACAGAGGTCTCTAAGCAGGCTAAGCCTGCACCTGATTTCAGGACCTCAGAGTGCTGCATCCTCGGAGCTATTCAGTCATGATGCTGCTGCTCTGGGGCCTAAGTTAGCACTTCTGTGTGGCTCTGCATCTTTTCACATGGATACGCCCGTCCAGTGGTCTTTCCATATATGCTTCTAGAATGACAGGTTTTTCAGACCCTCAAATGTAAGCTGGTGTCATGAAGGAATTATCACAGACATAGGGTACAATTATGAGATGGCTTTTTTGCTACTGAAAGTAATGAAGATATATTATCAGAAGGCTCCCTTTTCTTTGCTACCTTCCCACTTCCCATTAGAAAAATATGCAGATGTTCACCGAGTCAGAATTTGGACCAGCTTAACTGGAAATATGGTAGACTTGCCATCAGACAACAATTGTCAGCTCAAGACTGAATGTAAGTCTGAATACTGGTTTTAGTTCAATCAGAAGTTAGTTGTCGCTCCCACCTGATGGTCTCTGACTGCCTTTTTGCAGGGCCAGAAAGTTGTAACCAGCATTAACAGAAAGAGCTCTGATGTACCAATGGTTCCTGAGCAGTCTGTGGCACTGTTACAGCTGGTGATTGGAGTTTGTGACTTACATTGTTTTGTTACAAAGTTAATACTACTCTGGTTTCAAAATTTTCATTCTGAAGTTTGGAAAAGTCACGTAGCTCTGAATAAAGCAAAAAAAAAAAAAGGGAAAGGAGGCTACATAAATGTGATTAATATGTCTTTATTTTTTGCAATTAGGACCATTACAGTAATAGAAGTTTTTTTTTTTCTTCAGTCTTCCCAGGGGAACAAAGTAATAGCTTGCCCAGACTCTGCCTTGTAATTACTGTATTTCACTGTACAACTCATGCAACAGCATTTTAATTTCTCACTTTTTGTTCTACGTGCTGAACAAGGACAACATGGTCCACTTTCTTGACCCCTTGATGAAATATTTCTAAAATGTGGAGGGTATCCTCAGTCAGCACTTTAATCAGTTAAAGCTCTGAAATATTAAGCTTATATCTATTCTTGTAGAAAGACACCTTCAAATGAAATATAATTTTAGATATCGCTGTACAGACCTGACACTTAGTTCGGCATGTTTGCTATGTTGCATCATCTTGTTGTGGATTATGTGACAAAGGTACTCTTAATCACTGTAAAAAGTCAAGTTTCATTGTGTTCTTTAGATGATCCTATTAAGTAATACATGCTTACTGACAGATACGGAGGCGTTTACTTGGGACACTTCTGTGCTCACAAAGCTCATAATACTTCTACTCCAGCTACTGTCTCAGGGAAGTTAACAAAAAAAAGTTTTCCAGAGCTATCCTACATCCCTGTAGGAATAAAATTAAACTTATAACAGTTACCCCATAATGAAGGAGTCTGAATGATCTGTCTGAAACTGAAATACTAATGCACCACGCTAATGCACTCCTTACCTTACTTTTCTCTCCTGCAGTCCCTTAAATGGGGAACAAGTAACATGGAAAAAATTCTTGTACAAACAAAATACTTCAGTAATTGGGATTGGGAGGGCTGTTAGTGGCATAGTGGCTTTCAGCAATTTTAAAAAAAGCTAACTAGAGACCCACTGTTTCCTGCCTCTAGGAATTAGAAAGTATCTCTTGCTTCCCTCAGTTTAGTTCTGGTTTACTTGCCTCATGCATGGGTTGATGAATAAGCTAAAAGAATCTTACTTAGAAAATGGATTCTTGAAACTGCCAGTATTTTACAAAGTATAAATCCAAATTTTGGTCTGATCTGTCACTTGAGTATCGCTGAATATTGGTATAGAAGACACCTGAGAACTCACCAATGCTGACCCATTAGGAGATATACTGTGAGGCCCATATGCGCATGGAGGGTGCCTCTCTGATTAATAGTCCTGCTGCGAGTATGACATATCTGTGCTGCTGTGTAACTTTTTCTGGATGCTAGACACTTATGTTTAATGATATTTGCCACTTCAATAGGAGGAAAAAGATTGAGATGATGTTAAATTGCTTTTCTCAATGTGTGCACTGTAGAAAGGGGAACAAAACATTAATTCAGTGGTTTTTTTTGTCTTTTGTGCGTGCCTGTGAAGTGAGGGCTCTGGCTCTAACCCATTAGTCTGCATGTGGGCAGCTCTGCTGACCTGGCTGTGCCCCATCTGGGAAGGGCCTTTCTCTGTTACTTGGGATAAATCCTGTGTATACAGCCTCAGGACAGTTCTGGACTGTCATGGCATCTCTTCACATCAGAGGAACCTTCCCATAAGTTTAGAAAACACTCCCCAAAAACCTGAGAACCCAAACAAGGTCAGAACTCCAACTCAGGCAACTGAGTCTACGGGCTTCTCGCACTCTTCGTCTGAAACACGTTACTGTCCGTTACTGCTTGTACAGCCTGAGGCCTCCAAGAAGATCGTTTTGAAAATGATACCTTTAAAGCCAGAAAAGATACTGTGCTCACATTACTCCGAGGATGATGCGGTGTTGGAGAGCTATGGAAGCAGTTCAGTGGCTGACTGCCACCTACTGCTCGCTGCTCCTCACTCCCGAGCTCCGCCGCCTTCAGCTGCGGGAAACGTGTGAAATCTGAAGAAAAAACTCTTTATGCATTTTTTTTTAACTAGATGGAGGCTACAAATGAATTTACAAATATTAAATGTTCCTAGTGGTTTACAATCTATAGATTTCCGGCGTAAGAGATGCCGAAGAACTTGGGAGATGTGTTTAGCATACAGAGCTGGTAAAAATTTGGAGAAGCTCCTCATTTAACTTCGTAGGTTTCGAAATTAGAAGGAAAACACTGGATCTAGATGCTCGTGGACTTTAAATGGCAAATATAGGCTTTCATAATTCTTAAGCTTCTAGCAGTTTTCTAGTGGGGGCTGTTAGTTAACTCTCATTTCAGCCAAGTATTAATTCCATGTTAAGGGGCAAATAGAGGTGCTGTCCACCAGGCACCCTCTGTTTTCTGCTGCACAAAAGGTCCCATCCTGCATCATGCAGATCTGCCTTCTCTGGTGGTAGCCCTCGTGGGGACCTGGCACTGCTCACCATGGGAGTCTTGAAATCCTGAGAATCAGACCCTTTTCATGGCAGCGTTTCTGAAAAAAAACCCAACCAAACCCATACCAACAAAAATCCTCCAACATTTTAACAGCTATAATCCAGTCTACAGCCGTATGCCATTACTTCAGGGACTGTCCAGCGCTGCTGCTGTCATTTAGTGCCTTATTGTCTCATGGCCTACAGTATTTATAACAGATACTGCACAAAAACACTGGGAGCATGCACATCACGTGATATAAATGGCAAACTGTATTGTATTAGTACTTACTAATGAGATCAGAAAAGAGGTAAAGTAAAGTTTTCTTCACAAGAAATGTAAATGTGGTCACTGTAAACCTATGTATCAGGGAGCTTTTTGTGTAATAGTCTTGCTGATAGTAAGCACAGTTTGTTACCTTCAGATTTAATTTGCAATATCCCTTTTTCACACTTTAAATGCCAGTGTTGGGAGACAGATTTAATTCCCATGAAAGTCTTTCACTCTGTCCAGAAAAATCCTGGAGCTCATCCTCCCTATGCTTACAACACTGGGGGAAAATGAAGGGTTGTTAAGCTACTCAAAGTTCAATCAAAACCCTATAGGTTATTCCTGGACCCCCCCCCCCCCCCCCCAAACTATTTAACGCTTCCCAGGAATTAACCATTAGGGCACCATCCATGGAGACAAACCAGTAGCATCTTTGCAGGGCTAATATCACCCAGCTGGGTAACAGAAAAATGATTTCTATGATTTAGGTGACCAATCAAATTATGCAAATAATGAATAACAAACAGCCATGCAGAGAGAGCCACTTATACATTATTCTGAGCTTAAAATTCCTTTAAATAGATTTCTCACAGAGAATGTCAAAGATCCAGCACCTTTCTAATAATTATGATCCATGTGTGGGAACCAAAAAATGCAAATAATATATCTGTTGAATTTAGCTCAATGAGTAACTCAGCCAGCTGTACCTGCAACTTCAGGAAAGCATTATCTTCTGTTTATTTGTCTGGAGCCCATCTAAAGGTAAATGTTGTTTTAGAGGTTGAGAAGAAATGCTTTTTGATCTGGTAACTTCAATTTGCCCATTTAGTAAAATATAACTTTTTCCTTCTGATAGGGTGAAGAAGAAAACTTGGTGACCTTTAAATTTTCATTTGGATAAATAATGCTTACAGAGGCTCAACTGCCCTACTAAATTTTAAAGATGATAGTGTGAGACATCTGTGAAACAAAAATATTTTACCCTTTAAGCTGTACTTTTAAGAAAAAAACCCCCACAATTATAAGACAGCTCCATAGTGTACACAATGCAAATATGCGGTTAACTGGTTAAAGGTATTTTGAATTTACCCTGTTTTTTAACTTAAGTGAACAAAATCCAGCTGATCAAATGCTGTTGAATAGTTTTTGGCAATATTGAGCTGTTGATTGTTTTACTGCACCCAAAGCTGTGCTAGACCCCTCACAGCCCAGAGAGATGAAAGCTTGTCACTTAATGTCACGTATGACAAAAGAGAAGACAAAACAGTGGACTTGGTGAGCCAAAGGATTAGAAAAGGTTGAATTAATAAGTTCATATGATTATTCAGCAAAGTCAGTCCACAGAGTGATTGAACTGCTATTTCCAGGCACAAATATTAAAAAAATAATAAAATAACGCTGTGGCTGAGTCACTCCCTGGGACATAGCAGAAGGATGGGTTTTAAAGGGCATTTTGTGGCCTGCCAAGCCCCTTCAGGAGGGCAATGCATGCTTAGAGGCAGTGTATCTCTGAACAAGAGCTTTGTGTGCAGGGAGGCTTGAAGGATCGGGTCCTTTTCCATCGTGTGAGCCACCGTGATTGTAAAAAGTTATCGTATCAAACTCGGGGCTGGCTGTATTACTCAGGGGTGGATTACACCTTTCATCCCAAACCAGTGCCAATAAATCCTTTGAATCTGAATTGCCAAGAGAGGTAGTATAATGGCAAACTGACACATACTTGATAACTGTAACCTTATTTACATTGACTCTGACAGAACTCATCACATTATAAAGCAGTATTAATAACATGTTAATTGAACTACTAAATGCTATTAACCATTAAATCTATTGGTTGCTGCTGCAGTCCACTGATAAAATATTTATTGAAAGCTAAAGGAAGAAATGGTTTTGCTTAAAATATTGGTAAAGAAGCTGAAAGACAAAATTAAGTTGACCTTTTGATAGATGTCTGTTTATTGATTTAAATTCACCATTTTGTGAACAACGACGAAGAGGTCTGTTAGAATAGAAGCATGTATAATAACATGAGCTAAACAATTTTTATTTCTTTGTGTGTCATTATGGAGAGATTGAAGCAAGCTTCACCTAAGTGTAGCGATGCAAAAAAAATAATAGTACCCAGTCTGGATGTGAAAAAGCAGAGGAAAACAAGAGCTTCATATTAAAGTGCCTTCTAGGTAGCTGACATGACGCATCTAGTCAGACGTAAATAATGACAGACGGAAACTATCATGAGGTCTGTGAAGCATCAACATGCTGCCATCATTTTCTTTCTAACCTTGCCTTGCTAGCAGCTCTCAGACTTACAGGCTGAGAGATCATTTAAAAAGCAAATCCTAATGATGCTGCCCACTGTAACAACAGCTAGTGAGATTGGCATCAATTTAGCTCAGTTTGGGAACTCAGGCTAGCAGCCATTGCTGTCTCCTGACACCCCAAACGGGCGCCCTCCCTCCCTCCCCGGCTCCCCGCAGCTCCCTGTGCATCTCGGAGAAAATGATCCACCTGTATGGGCAAGGGGGAGAGCAGCCACTGCTCCTTCACCTGCCTCTGGGCAGATAAGCCCTTCAATTATTTCCTATATTGGATTGGTTTATTTGGGTGCAGGATGCCTGGAATATGTTTTTCATTGCACACATTTCATTTGTGGTATGCGTGTGTAGGAAAAGAGAGGAAATAGCATGCTGGTGTCCCTGTAGCTTCAGCTGAGCAGTGTTATGGTTCAGATAAACACATCTGTACAAGGCTGCCATAATCAATGTGGAATGGCAGAGCACTTCTGCAGATGCATCTCAGGAAAAAAAGCAAACCCAAAAACCTCACAACAGTCTTGTCCAGCTCAGTAGACTATTCATCGGAACAACCTACAATAAAACAGCTGCACTTTTTGTTTAAGCCAGTGACTTCATCGCAAACCACTGGGAAACAAAGCTGATGTGCAATAATGTAATGGCATTATCACTTTGCAAATCGGCATGTGGCTTTGCTTGGGTGCTAGCAGGGCATGAGGGCTCGGAGAGAGACAGATGACAACGTGAAAAAACAAGTGGATCAGACTGCTTGTTTTCGATTGTAAACATTATTTTCATATACAGCAATGAATTTCATCCTGTTTGGTAAGCCTGACCTCAGGCTGTATATAACTGTATTTCCATTGTTTGTATGTAAATTAAAACATGACAAAAAAAAATCCTTCCCAACCCTCCCCATCAGAAGGCTATTTACGCTTCACAGATCTTTCCAGTACTTTAAGCACAACTAAGCAGCTATCTCAGGTAAAGAAGATGCTGTTTTTCCAAGGAGGCATTTTAAAAGATTTCCCCGCACACACTTCTGAATGTTCTAAATATTAATGCAGAATTCGTGACTCTCAAAGTAAATAGATGGCACTTAATTATGCTGGTGATGTCAGGTACTGTATAGGTTGATTTCCCAAGGCATAAGTGAAAAATGTACTATTTGGTCTTAAATTTAGACTTAATAAATAGCTAATTTAGGATCTTGTTCTATATGCAAGGATATAATCACAAGGCATTCATTTTTAAAAGGTTTCATTTATTCTTGTGAGCTTAATTATTGCAAGGAAACTGTGAGCAATTTGTTTTTTTACCAGTGTCTGATTTCTGAGAATGGTTATTAAATATTAAATGGATGCATAATTCAGGCAATTAAGAAAGTAATCACACAAAGTAATGTAATGGAAGTTAATTATTACTGCATAAGCAAATAGTTCATTAATGCTCGTAGTTGCTATGGCTGCATTCTTAATACATGCAGAACTGAAGCATGAATCCTCTGTGTATTCGGAGGTACCAGAAGTATGGTACTGCAGAAAGAGTGCTCCTAATGAAAGGCACAGGCAAATAAGGTCATATTGACCCTTGACTTGTCTGAATGCTGTAGGATCATCATTACTTAAGAGAGTTTTATCAAAACCATGGCTGTTTTAGATGCTTATCTTTTCTGTTTCTAATACAGACCAAAGCTTAAATCAAGGAAGAACTTGGGGAATTCAGCCGGTTTAAAATAAATAAATTGCCAACCCTGTTTCCCCTGTTAAAAATCCTGCCCAGTGGTGCTTCGCTTGTTAAAATGCTATAAAATCATTATATGTAACTTAAAAGGACTGTACAATTTTTCAGTACAAAAGCATAATAGCTGACAACCACCCTTGTTAGATTTTGTTCTTCAATGACGAGAGCAAAATCTGACATTTCTTTGCTAACGTTATTTCCCTAAAGCATAGCACTTCATAAAGACTATTTCAAGCCAAGAGACAGACACTCACGCAGCTATATTCCACCTGGTAGGTTGTGGTGCCATAATATTAACCTTAGTGCTACATGGTTCAGCCAGGGATGGGAGGATCTGTGAGTGAGGGATGAGTGGTGCAAAATGGTAATGAGGTTCTCCTTGCAACCTTGAAAGATGTGAAGACAGGACAGTCGGTTCCTTCATTTTCTGGCTTTGGGGACAATGCTGCTTGTCCATTTTGGGCTATATGTTATTATTTTAAAAAGGGAAGAAAACAACAAGACAGCAATTACCATGCTGGACAACCACTGCAGGTCATGGTAAGCCTGCTTCTGCCAACTGCTGGTTCTCGCTTGCTCCTCGCTCAAAACACAGCCATGTTAGGTAAAAGGCGGTGGATTTTGTCACTAGCTGTGCACTGGGGCTAAGCGAAAAGTAGGATTGGATTAGTTGGTGTAAAGACTGCCCTGAACTGCCTGGGACGTCTGTAGCCCCAAAGGGCCATTTGACAACTGAGGACACTAAGGTTCACAATTGTTAATCATCTACTTTCCTTGTTTCAATGCATGCCACAAAAGGACCGTAGTGAAGGAGGATGTAGTAGCTAGCTGTTGCTAGCTCGGTGCTTACTGAATTTTCTGGAGAAATCTTCAAATGGTTACTTTATGTTCTTGACATATCTAGGATTTGAGCAGGCCAGGGAACTGGGGGAGGGAAAGCATCGTGGTGGCAGCTCAGCATTGTACTCCGGTCTTCCCAAGGAGGACCGGTCAGCTAGAATACTGATATGATGAATCTGGAAATAAAACTCTTGTAAACCCCTGTGCCTGTCTAGGGGAGGAAAAAAAAGGTTAGACCTTTGGCTTGAAAATGTGCTCATGCACGCACACAGAGTAATATTTCTTAATTTATTTTTAGGACCACTCATTCCATGAAAGCGTTCATTATTTTGAAATTTTTAATGTTGTTTCAGAATGAAAACAAATGTTGAAGTATAGGAAATTCCTGTGGGACAGAAATTGTGTTTTTACCAGCTCTAATAACCACCAACACAACAGCATGAGCAGTCAATCAAACAGGAATTGAGCCAGCACAACCCCAGGAAAGTTCCTTTCATCCCTTCTTTATATGAGAAGCAAACCCTTAGTCTTTTTGCAAGCCCTATTAAATGTACAGCTTTTGCAGAATGTCTGGGAAGGCATGAGATTCAGCTGCTTGGGGCTGAGTGTGAGGGAACAAGTACCAGACTCTCCCAGGCCCCACAAACAATGCCTTGCAAATGGCCATCTGACGCTTTCCATGTTGAGTGCTTCTCTTGGCAGTGTCAGTGTCACACAGGAGGGTGGTGAGCCCCTCGGCTTGGGTGGCTGCAGAGCTTCTGTGGTGCTTATGGCTCAGATGGGTCCTCTAAACTCTATCTCAGTGTCACCCACACAGATTTCAGAGCCCTCCTGTCATATGCTCTTGACAGAATGCCTTGCTTGGTGCATTAAACTGCTGAATCTGGGGCAGCTTTGCACCCAGGCTGGTTTCAAGGTGCAGCCCTGTGCAGAGGGCAATACAACCATCCAGAAGAAGGGACAGCAAAGGTGGCTTCTTGTGGATAACTGACCAAGTTGTTACCCAAAAGGATGCCTAGTTCAATTTAGGTAGTAAGAAGGCAAACTTGAATAATAAACGTGTTCCTTCAACCATGCACCTGATGCATTGTAATCAAATACTATTTCTTGAACAGGACAGAACATGGGCAGGAATGCCACGAGGTTATAAAAAAGGCAATTCCACCTCATGGAGTTCCTCATAGGCCAATGAATAGCAGGGGACCTTTGGTATCTTACCCTAGAAACTCTTTAAGAAGAAATGATCAACTGTTATTGCCTGTCGTGCTGCCCATTCCACCCCTGCTAGGAGGTGAAAGCAAGGAGTGAGTGCTTAATGATCAGGGTGATGGTGAGGCTGGCCAGGTCTGATATGACTTGCATGAATAACTGAATGCCTGTTACACAGAAAACTATTAACCAGCACAACCTGTTGGGTTAGAAATGTCCTTTGCAGGTTTGCAGCCAGACCTTGCCACCTACTTGTCCCCGCTGCTCCCTGGCAGCTGGGGCTGGGATGGGTGAGACAAGGCATCAGCACCCACAGCTTTCCAGGGGCTGTCTGCTGATGCCTACCAGCTAGTTCTGCCCGTCAGTGCCAGGACCACATCTCAGCATGGTGTTGGTTTTGCTGTTTTGATGGTATTCTTAATCTAGTGCATATGCTTCTGGGTGACTGCATTAGAAGTTTTGATAACTGAATTGACAGCAGTTTTAGTTGTTACATGGACTGCTTATCCGTATTTTTAGCAAATGAATGTGTGATAAGTGCACTTGGAGGTCTTCCTTTGAATGAAAACTTGCTTATTATATACAGAAGGATATGCAGAAGCCATTCCTAATAATGATTTTATTTTTTATTTCAATGACACCACAAAGAAAGTAAAGAATTCTAGAAATGAGCACACAAATGGCAAAGGCTGATTAAAACTATAATCCTCTGAAATACCTTTAAAATAATTAGTTCCAAATACAAAATTGACCGATATAATCTTAATGTTATACCCTTAGTATACTATGTTTTTCCAATCAAATAGTTGTAATCCATTTCAGATACAAATTTTGAGTCTCATTTGCTGTCATGTATTACAGAACTATCCCTCAAAGCTTTCGTTTAATAGCAATATTGACACTAAACATTTTTTTCTTTTATTAAAAGAACTGGTCTTTTTGTGGATCAAGCAAAAATAATGTCAAATGTTGATTTTTATTTTAAACCACAGTATTGTAGTTCTAAATTCTAGTTTAATATGGATAACTGGTGGAAGTTTTGTTTTCACTTAGCATGGCAAAATGACCTGTGTGAGAACAGGCCAGTTCTACCTGAGCACCTACCTGAGTTTATAATCCTACCTCTTGAGTTGGGGATATGTTCTAATAAAATATTTGTAATGGCAAAGTATTTTTCTTTAACTATAGAAATTAAAAAATTCAAAAAAAAAAAAATGTTCCTGTCTCTCAACCTTGCTCAAACCAAGCGAGACAAATCTAAATGTTTTGGCAGTTGTCTACTGTGTGGACGACTCCCCCCTGACTTCCTATCCATACAGAAAATGAGTGTTCCTTGTTCAGCTCCCAGCCATGGCTTCACATGACAAGAAAGTCTTACACCCTTGCTGTGTTTGGGAGGCAGAATCTTCACAAGAAATAGTTTAGGCATTTTTTTTCTTAAGTAGCTCTAACAAGTTACCTTGGGGTGACTTATTCTGAGTATTTCCTCCTTATTTCCCCAATAGTCCTGTTGATTTAACTCAATATAGTCATATAATAAACATTTCAATAACCAGGTCAACATGCAGTATTCATAAATTCTTGCAGAGCAGCTCTACATCCATCATGCAGTATAGTAAAGGTTGAACACTACAGTCTTATCCTATTTTTCATTTTCCTTAAACATATGCATATACTTTTTTCAAATCATACCACACCGTTATTCATAGATTCTGGGAGGCTGTCATGAAATGCAACAGAAAAAGTGTGCATATAATTGTATGGACTTTAACAGAGATAACAAGGAAAAAGTTGAAGTTTGAAGTACTTATTCAAGTTTTGGGTAAGGAAAACTATTTCCTCTTCTCCTTGGTCTTTGTTGGCACACAGGCATTGAAGTAACAAATACCTAGTTGTAGGCTGTCTGTCTGTATAGGAATGGTGATGTTTTCTGATTTTGGTTGTTCTTACAGTGTCTGTTCATATTACATTTGTTCTCATCGTGATAGGATTTCCTGTAGGTATTCAGAATATCTGAAGAACCACCTTTTAAGTCTTAATAGAGTACATAATGAACTTCAAATGGGACTGGCATGAAAAGTTTGCACAAAAGTTGAAAAAAGTACATACTTGTGATGGTTCAGAATAATTTGCTTCTTCTCTATGGAGATTTTGGTTTTTAAAATACAGTAATTCACCATCAAAGTACAGTTCCGTGCTCCTTCAGTGTTTTTTCTTATTTCTCTGCTTGGTTTTTTTGCTTTATTGGATGTAATGATTGTCAGAAACCATTTTTGTTTGCTGTTCTCAGTTGCTGCTTTACTTCTCACTAAGTTTTGCTAGAACATCTTGAACAGGTCAGACACATGCTTCCCTTATTGTATGTATTATCCCTGCTCTCTTGGTCCAGAGGAGAACTGCCCCACTCTTGAGAAAAAGCGAAGGCATCCTGGGAGGAGGTGGGCCTTGGTCAGGGAGTGTACAAGCTGATCTTATGGTCCCTAGGTTATGCAGGTCCTGGCCACTAGTCAAGTCCCGGTTTACTGAATGTCTCTTACAGGCAAAGGTCCATCATCCATGTACTGGGACCAGCTTCTGTGCCTGTGCTGTCAAAGGATAGCATGTGAGAGGAAGACAGAGGTGGTATTGCATAACAATGCTTTGGGAGAGGAGGAATAGTGGCAGGATGAGCGTTATCCCTCACCAGACCTGCCACAGACAAGGCAGGTTTGGCGCCTCCTCCTTCACCCCCGTCTTCTCTTGTTGGCGGCTGCTACTGCACCACAACCTTCACCATGAACCAGGTTGTGCAGGAGCCTGAACACCACATGGCCTCATTGATGACATGGATTATCTCTGCCTTACTGTAATGTTTCATCTAGTCAATAGAATTACAATTGGGACTTTAAAGGAATAGAAAAACGATACTGTACAACTTGAGATGCCTTGATAGTATCCTGTGGGTAGATAAAGAACAATCAAAATAATTCAGATGAAATTTTTATTTTTATTTATTGCTTACTGCCAAAAATGTAGTGTGTGCTGTATAATAAATACAGACAATGAAGGCAGCTCCAACATGGAAAAGCTTAGTCTGAAAAATAGAAATGGAGAAGATAGGGTACCAGTTGAAAACTAGAGGATAGTCTATTTAATTTTTTTTTAAATAGTAATTTTTCATTCCCAGTTTCTCCCATGAAGGACAAGGAGGCAGGAGGCAAGCGCTTTGCTATGCCTTGGGAACTGCTGGGCTTCTCAGGGCAGCTTGGCTCCCTGTGGGACCAGATATCTGCAAAGTTGCCTTGATCCGTGATACTTAGCAGCAACAGTTAATTTCAGGTGGAGAGACAAAAAGATGATGCTGACCTTCAAAAGGGGAAAAGCTCCATCCTACACTTACCTGGCTGCACACCCCTTCAGCAAAGTGATTTTGGCATTTTGATGTGAGCCTTGGCAGAGTATGATTTGCTTTGAACTTACATAGACCCGTGAGATTCCTAACTGGTAACTTAAAGCTGTCGTGCCAAGGGAATAGTTTAATGTTATGGGTAGTTCAGTGTCGTGCTAGTATATAAGGTTTAAGCACAGCTTGCCTGGACTAGTTTTAGAGGTGGAACATCTTGAAAATCACTTCAGGACTTTTACTTGCATATGTAAGTAAGTTAACTGCTCTTGGAGTTCAAGAAGTGCTTTATTGGTTGTGTAGAGATAGCACTGTAACTTTTCATAGAAATTGTTTGCTAGATCCAGAACGCATTAGCGAACTCTTAATAGTTCATCTTGGTGTTTGCCCCTGAACTGAGGTGCTGATGTGTTGCCAAGTCTTGTTTAGCAAAATTTCCCAGGGAAATTCTCAGGAGTATGAGATCTGCACATGCTGACTCCCTCCCTTTGTCTCAGTAAAAATAGAAAAGCTTTTTCAAGGTATCTAATGTTAGAATCTGTTACTAAAGTAAGATAAAGCAGTAGAGGATTTTTTCCACTCAGCAGCTCCAACTCTCCTTTCTGCAGTCGCTTCCTTTCCCAGAACAGTTCAGCTTTATAGCTATGGCACCTAGCAGCCATGAAATTACTCTAGGATTATTTCATACAAAGTAAACCTTAGCTGAGCATTAATATTTTTATTAATACTAATAAGTAGTTGCTGTAAGTGCAAGTTATTTATCATTCCTTTTAAATGAAAATCTGGAGTTACAGCTTCCTATTTTAAGTAGGAAACCAAACGTTTGGCAACTGCTTTAAAAAAAGCCTTTTACATAAACTTAAAAAATGTAATTGATTTTTTTTTTTTTTTCAGAGACAGGAATTCTTCATTTTAGGTACTATGCCATCACTCTGGCTAGGTTTTGAGCCTGCTAAAATACATTAAGAACACGTATTGCCAGTTCAGACTACCTCTAAAATTAGGACAAGCTTTGGAGAAGTATTAAATATTTATGCTTTAAATTTCTAAAACTTTTTATTTCCTGTATGTCAGGCTATATTCTTTCAGCCAGTCTTTTTAGTGTACTACATAGCACCACACACTCTGTTGGCACTTGCCAATTATAACACATGGATAATAAAAAAAATTTGTAGTTTTTATTTAGAGGTTCTGTTTACAGTTTATGTATTACAAGTAATTAACTTGGTATTACTGCAACTCATACAATATCATGGAAAACTAACTTTCTCAATGTAATACAACAGAGCTTTATTACTTGAATTAGGAAGGCAAATTAAGGGGAGACAGGAGTGCTTTGGTTTTCACTATGCGTCTTTTAAGCCATACTGGAGCAAATGACATTTCCAAGTAATTATTAAGATAGACTTATAAATGGGATATGTTTATCCCTGATTATTAATGTTCAAAGACTGAGCTGCTAAGGTCATCCAGAAATCATGTACTATGATTTCTCCAGTACAAGCAGTCAGAGGAGAAACAGTAAAGTTATTGAGCAAAAAAAACTTGGCAAAAAATTTTTTTTTGTTTTGTTCAACTAATTAACACTTCAGTTTCCAAGAGTCAAATTTGCATATACTGAAGCTAAATTTTCTTCCTGGCTTCAGCTTGCTGAAATCAGATCATAAATGAGATCATTCACTTAGTGTATCAACACGTGCATTCTAGTTTACTTAAAATATGACATGTGAAAATGACTGATTGGTATAGAGAGCTATGGTTATTTAATGTATTTGTGTCCATTCCCAGGCCTTCAAAAAATGCTGCTACTTTCTCCTTGAAAGAGCATCCTGCCTGACTTATAATTATTGCTTGTATTTCAATAGTCTCACTGAACAGAGGAAAAAAGTGAAAGGATTGTTTTTCCTCTCTGGGCACTAAGTCTCAAGTCAAGCAAGACACTCAGAATTTTTTTAGTCATTAACATTTTTTAGAAAGCAGAGTCACTAAAATATTCAGGAGTGAATGAATTTAAATGTTCTGGATCACCTTTAAAGCTATTAGTTAAGATATGGAGCAAAGGACAGCTAAAAACATGGAGGAAGTGGCAGAAAAGCAAGGCTTAAGAACATCTTGATGTGAGCCGGCAGATCTCGGATAAATCTTGCAGATGAGAGACATAGCTGGTCAGACTCTTAACTGACATCTATTAATGTTGGTGAGAGGAGGAAATTAAGGACAAGATTAAGATCAGTGGTGGATCAAGGTGGTCTACAGAGCCATGAACAAGCAAAGGTAGTCCCTGCAATGTGCTGGGTGCCAGGAGAGATGTTACACCTCAGCAGTACTACCCGGTCTCTTCTGAATGGTTGTGAGGGAGTGGAATTTAAATTTTTGCCTCAAACCCAAACACAGATCGTGGCTTGAAGTGCTGGTGATGTCCTTGCCCATCTTGACCCTAATCCTGAGTTCAGTGAAAGCAAAGGAAGATGATTCCTATTGACTTCAGATCACATTGGGTCAGACCCTGCTGCAAGGTACTTGGTAAGGACGAAGTGCCATTGCTACCGTCCTTCCAGTATGCAAATTAATTTGAAAACTCCATAACCAGTGTGAAATTAGTTGTATGTTGCCATTACTACTTGGGGATAATTGCTAATCCCTGCAAAGATAACGTGTGAAAGGGTCTGCAGATGCTGTCTGGGACATTCCTGGCCAGGAGAGAGAGCTTGGCGCCATTTTTATAGTTATGCCTGTTAAGATTTAATAGATGGAAAGTTTCATTAGTGAACTGTGTTGCAATTAACTTGAAGGAGGTTCCAGCCTACTGTATGCAGTCCTTCCTCAGAGAAAGTTGTTTACATTTCCTTTTGGTAATAATTTATTGGCTTTTCAGTACTTGAATTTTAATGAATAGCAAGGGCCATGATTTAAAAAAAACCAACAACCCACCAACAACAAATAACATGATTTTTTCATTACTCTAACAGAGGATTTGGGTTAGTTGTATAACTTTTTATTCCTTGGTGAACATACCAGTTGCTGAAAGTCAAGACTGAGTTGACCCGAGGGCAAGGGATAACACAAATGCAAATTTAAGGGAATAGTTTTCTCCTTGGTAACATCTGTAATAAGGATTAACGGGGTAGTGACCTAGGTTTTTTTTTTGTCTTTTCACCAGTCCACCATGAGGCCAGACCCTGCATGCTTCACGCAATACTTTCATTGCAAAATAGATTAGGATTTAGGCCTTCTCAGTCTTGTGCGTGACCTGCCATGAGAGAAGAGGCACACAATTCCTACTAATTTTAAAGCTGCTGCAGACTGATTTTAGTGCATTTATTGGGGAATTGCCCTGCACTGCTACTTTTGAAAGAGGAAGATGTGGTCGCATGAAGCCAATTGATGTTCATAGTAACTGAAGATCATGTTCCCTGAGCCTTCTGGGTCTACTTGAAAAGAGCTCAATCAAAGCAAGCAGTGGTTGAGACCAGCCCTGCCAAGCCCAGCTCCTGCCAGCTCCCACATTTCCTGCAGCAGACAGCCCTTGCTGCCCTCATGAACCATCAGCTAGTGTTGGTGAGATGTCTGGAGGATGCCTTCCCCCTTTGAGAGGCTCCCATCATGCTTTTGCTGACACTCATAACCATGAAGTGAAGGCAAACTGCTCTGAAAAATTGTTCTCCTTGATTCAAAGTCAACTTCCTCAGACTTCTGTCAAAAATTTCGGCCAAAAAAAAAAAGACTAATTTGAACATCCCTTAGAAGTCAGTTTGTGCTGGCACCGGTGAAGACGATGACTTCTGTGCAGTGTAAATATTCATGCAATGCCAGCAAAATCAAGAAACAGAGATCATGTACTTGACCATGAAGTTGTGGTGACCTGAATGAATTCCAGGTGATGGCAGTTCAGAGCACAATTACTGATGGTTGTTCTGGTTTTCACTATACAGACCTTTCTTCTCTGAGTGAGACAGTGCAGAGCTGACAAACTGACATTAACAGGACTGGCAGGTTTTTACATTTCTTAGTTTATCGGAAAATCTGTGCATGATGACCAGGGTAAGTTGCGTGACTTGTTCTTGGCCTGGCATCATAATTTTGAAAATGAATGAATAGAAATAAGGAAGGCATGATACTATTTTATGTTAAATTAGCCTATCTGTAGAGTACTAAATATCTCTCTCTGGAGAGACATTATAAAACCTAAGTATTTTCACTGCAACAGTGGTATTAGAAGTATTTCATGTTTTATGGCTAGGATGTAAAATTACTAACCAAGATTTTAAAAAAACTAGAAGAAAATAGAAACATAAGAACCATTCAAATTAATTTCATTCTGTTATTTAACTGAACTTTCAGTTGTTATTATTCCATTTAGCGCTAATCAAAGATCTCTTCTTTTTCTCTTTTAATATATGCTTGTGAGGGGGCAAAAGCAGATTTATCAAAGCTCACATGCTCTGTAGGAGCACAGTGGTCTGTCTGAACTCTCCTGTGGGCAAGGTTTGCAGGGCTGAGGGTAGAAAGCGTTGTCAGAGTGGACACAGGTAGATTTGCCAAATGGTCTGTGTGTGCACACTCAGCTGGACCACATGGGCTCAGGTCAGGGCTGTAATGTGAAAATTGCTGTTTCTGCCATTGCAATTCCACCCACGTGCCTTTTTCTGAATGAGGGCCTCTGCCTGCAATGCTACAGATGATCGATTTTATATTAAAGATCTACGGGACCAGAGAATGGGGGGGGACGGTCTGACCATATAACTACCTCTTTGTCCTACTCCAGAGACTAATTTATGAGAAGTGGAAGAGGAGAGTTAGGGATGGGTGCAAGTATTGCGTACCAGCTTATTGCCCCACACGCCCTATTAATCTAGTGGTACATTCTGTCTCTTCCTCTTCTCTCATTATGCTATAAAGTACTCTGGAAAGTCTTAGTTTTTGGGGGAAAAGAACAGGACAAAATCTGAAAGCTCAAAAAAAAAAAAAAATTCCTGCCCTGCTTCACATGTGATTGCGATTGTGAAGCTAAGGGGAAAGTTTTAGACATGTACAGCTAATCCTTTGCTTTTTATTTTGATGGATTTAGAATGGAAAACAAAGGAGGAAATATTACACAAGGAGGTGGATTAGTGAGTGAGAGAGAGACAGGGCAAGGTCCCTTCAGAAAAACAGCTGTGTTGGCTACATTGCCATGATGCTAAGTGCAGGACATCTGCATATGTGCACGCATGCCTGAGCACACTGCAGCCATGGCTTAACAATGAGTAAGTTAGTAACTTTTTCTTAATTTTGGTTCTTCCTACTTCACTTAAATGTGATGATAATTGTTAACACTAAAAAATTTAGAGTCAGAGTAAGTTGAAATCCAGTGTGAGAAAAGCAGAAGACTGGTCGGTGTGATTAGGATGAAGAGAAAGACCTTTTCTAGAGTGTTCTCAAACACAGGTGATGGATCTGGAGCTACCCCAAGGCAAGAGTTGAGATGGTGCTCTAGCTGTTGTGGGTTTTGTCACCAAACCTGTTTGAGACTGACTGAGTCAATTCAGTTAGGGCTGCAGTGCTGTTGTGGCTGCGGTTTGATGGGACAGCAGTGCATTAACCCACAGCATAAGATATCCTTCCAGCCTTCCCTGTCTCCCACCCCTCCACAAAATTATTCATTGTGTTTGAGTACTGTAATCCTAGAAGGAATACTTCCAAATGGCTTAAAAGGAATGTCATGCAACCTTTATTAGTTTGTCACTATAGCAGAGACGCCTCCAACTCGCTTTGATTTAGTGACATAACTTGTGGTTAAAAGCTTTAGGCAAGGCCACACACATGCAAACAGCGGCTGGTGATTTGGATAATTAGTAGGAATGGCAGAGCCCTGTCTCTTTACAAGAAAGGTAGCAATGATATGCAATTAAAAATGAGCTGTAAAAGGTAAAATCATGTAGCTATATGGAATGCAATAGGCCAGGTTGAGTAAAGCAACATAACAGCCACCAAAAAAAAAGAGAGGAGAATGAAAGGAGAATGCCCTATTTTTGAGTGTTGTTTTCAATGAAATTGTTTCTAAAGGTGGAATGGAGAGAATCTTTGGCTTCTCTGAAAACAGGAGTAGTTCCATTGCACAACATGTGTCCTGATGCTTGTAGGACCGACCCATTTTCTTGGAATATTTACAGGATGTTAAAGGTGCCTGAATGGAGCACCTTTATAGTAAGTAGAAATGCCCAAAATACCATAATTAACCAGAAAAGTGAGGTGCAGTTAATGTTTTCTGTTACAATTTTTTTTTCCACCTCTTGGTTCTTGCTGACTTCTGAAGTGTGCTTGGCCCTGCCACCTGTTTTCTTTGCATTGGGAAGGTTTCAGATTGGCCCCAGCATTATTTATTTTGACAAATTAGGGCTCCATTCCCTTTTTTGCCTATCTACTCCTCCTTGTTTGCCTTCTGGAACTGAATTTCTGACACTGTACCATTTCCTTGGCAATAGTCTGCCAGTTATATTCAGCGTTAGAGAAAACATGAGGATAGTTATCAAGTACTGCTAAAATCAGAATGACTCACAGTATTTTGAGTACTGCATATTTATAGCACAGCTTTACATCTGTAAATCTGGAGTGAGATAGGCTATGATACATGCTGGCACCATCTGATCTTTCTATCAGATGATACAATACAGAGGTCTTGACCGCTGAGGTCATTAAATCCCCAAACATGCCTCACAAAAGAATTTTTAACCCCACTGTTCTGGAAAAATAAATTTTAGCTACTTCTGGAATAATTATATTTTGCCAAAGTAAGTTCTTGCTCCAGATTCGGTTTTATGTAGTGTTATATCTCATTTCTATCAACAGGTGTGCACTATCGACTGTATAGCATCAAATGCCTAATGTTTTGTGCTTTAAAGGTAACTTTATTTCAGTAGCTGGTGAATGATTCAAAAATTAATATATAGGTCCTGTATTTCAAAATACAGTAGGAAATTATTATAAAATACAGACTAGCCTTTATTTTTGGTATATAAGGCGCACCTGTGGTTGTAGTCATGTTTTTGACCACTTTCTATATAGAACATTAGCATTATGCAATATGCTTTCTAGATTTGTCAGAGTTTTGTGTCGCTTTAAGCACTAATTAGTCAAATACCATTATACAGTTAGAATTTCTGCCCAATTTTTTTTAAATACACTGAGTGGCCAACAAATGTTAACATGACACCTTCTTTTACGGAAAAGTAAAGCAGATGTAGTGAGGTGGTGTCTTCTCTATCAGAGGGTTCTTTGTGTGGTCTTACTTATTTCTCTGTATCTTGAGGTCTCTAGTGGAAACATGTACATCACAGGAGGGGTACCACTCAGCTAGGTGTGAAGGGAGCCTTTTACTTCTAGACAGTGATGTGCAGCTATTAACTTTTGAAGATCTTATTTATCTGAGAGGTTGGTCTCTGAGCAGTAATAAACAGCTCGTATGGCTCAGAACTGAAGATGAAAGAGCCTTGAACAGTGTTAGGAGGAAATCTGTGTGGTGACTCTGAGCTAATACTTCCTTAATAGCCATGCGTTTGTTAGAAAAAAAAAAATAATAATCCCCCGAAACAACAAAACACCCCCCTTCTGCCAATACAACTCTGGGATGAGTCTGCAGATAAGCAAAAAAGTGCAGCTATGCACTGACAGTGATTCTTTTTCCCCTCTTACCCAGCTGATCAGGGTTAAGGTCAGGGTTTGGTCAGGAGATATTTGTATCAAGTTAATGGTTATGTTGTGTAAATGAGCTTAGAAGGTGTTAAAATAAGCTTAGAAAGAGAAGGAGTAACAAGATATCTAACAAAATTATCTAGTTTGCTTCCAGTAATCTAGCAAGTCTTAAAAGACGTCTGATGAGGGAACACTCCTGAGTGATGTTTTAGTTCCTAATAAAGGTGTAAAAATGGTAATAATTATTTTTGAAACCTTGAGGACTACTACCCTCTCCTAAATCAACCTCTTGCAATTTATTATGTATTGCATATATGTACAATATACAGTGAAGCTATGGTTAAAAATTTTGAGACTACGGGCTGGCCTACATCTGTGCTGGAGCGTATGTTCAGCACTGTCATAGTACAGAAGTTTTGCTCAGGAGAAAGAACGAGAATACATTATGGACACATTTGATACGGAACTTCTTTTTGAGGGAAATATTTCCATGGAAGTGAGGATTGATGTGTGTCTATGACTTATATAATCTTATTTGGAAAAGAAAAGATATTCTGATTAACTGCGTACTGAAAAAAACAAGAAAACCAGATGGTTCAGAAATTTTGGAAAGATTTGGCAGAAGGTTGGTCAGAAATAGTTTGTGACTTCTAGTTTTGTCCTTCTCAGCTCTCTGGAACATTGATTGAATGTTGCAGGGCAGGATAAAATTGCAGACTGCAGCAAGACTGATAAATATTGTAGTTGGAAAAAAATAAAAACGTGCTCACACATTGAAAAATCTTTTATTTTGAGTGAAAAACTTGCCCAATAGTTTACATCTTGTGCAAGCTCCAAGGAGCTATTGCAACTGTTTGATTGTAATGTTGCTCATAAAACGGTATTGTTCCGTGCTGCAACAGGGTTGTGCTTTCAGGGATCATCTCCTGATTTTCAAGAGGGCTGTTGAGGCCAGTGGCGCACAGAGCATGATGAAAGACCTCTTTGTAGCTCTTTCTCTATTTGACACAAAGCACATTTGAGTATTTGTATTTGAGAGCATTGCATGGCACTTAGGATAAAGGGATCCTGTTCCATGGCTCAAACACTTGGGCATCGCTGCTACGAAAATAGTTAACGAAGAAACTTTGCTTATGAGCCTGGAAAAATTTGCTGAATTGGCAGGTTTGGGGTTTTTTTCAGAAATTAATCTCTTAAAATCAAGAACCTCTCTCTGTTTTAGATTCTTTCTGTTGATTATTTTTAACAAATGAGAAAATAATATTTTAGATGAGAGCTGACATGGGAGTGAATCTAAATTTGCAGCCAGAAAGCCCTGTGGTATTTTTTGCGTATTTCTTGTGGGTTCATCTAGCTGCCTTTCTCTTGGAAAGAACACAGCTGTGATCTGTGTCAAGGAATAAGTAATGTTCTGAGATTGCTGTGATTAGCTGATTTGCATCTTCAGTTAAAAGGAAATTCTAGCTAACCAATGGACTCAACTGCACTTGTTTCAATTTAAAGGAGCAAGTCTAAAAGCCTTCTCTGCACCTCTGTTTGTTTGAGTTGGCTTTGTCTCTTTGATCGCATGTTAGCATACCTTAATGATAGGTAATGATTGATAATGGTGTATTGTAAAGTTCAGGTAATAAATAGTGTTTTACTCATAATAATGCTGAATAATGTACTTTTTATGACTCAGTTTGATGGAAAATTTCCTTGTCAACTCTGCCTAATTGTCCAAACAAAACCACCCATTACTTAAAGAAATACATGTCTAAACTAGACACATTAATTAGGGTCATGACTGAGCTACACAAAGGCATATAGTAACATTTCAGTTATCTTTAAGTATGATCTTTGGACAGCAGTCATAATGTTAAACTGAAGTTTAATGGGAAGCTATTGTTTACACTATCCTTTTGTAGCTCACAGACATATGTTGGAATCCATCCATAGTGGCTGGGTGATGGGAAAAGCGGCATCTCCCTGAAGGTCTTTAAAGGTCATAAGCAATATTAATTTGAACACCAGAAATCACAAAATCAAGTAAGCCTGGATGAAAAAGGAGTAAAAGAGGTTTCTGGGTTTTTATCCAGTCGGAAACTGAAGTCAGTAAATACCACATTCCATCAAGTTGAGGGTTAAAAGGGGCTTAGTGTTTAGCTGTCAACATCCTGGAATACCGTACATCTGAGTGCTGTGCCAAGCCCTCCGCGAGCGCTGGCACGCTCGCGGTGTCTCATCCGCACTGAAGTTTCAGGGATTTTTACTGATAATGTAGTGAGGCTCTGGAAGTACCAGTATAGACTTTAAAATAAAAGTCCAAACTTCGTAAAACTTTACATATAGTGAATCACTCAAAATTATAAAGAACAATAAAAACCTAATTCTGTGAAAACATGAGCTTCCAAGAGTAGACTGTCCCGTAGGACCAAGTAATTTTCTAATGAAAGGCTTCCTTGATGCTGAGTTCAGGTTCCTTTAAATACGCAATGCTCGCTTTTATAAGTATCATACAAGCAAGCAGGAGATACTGCTGATATAAGAGAATTTGTATTCTCTCCCACTGCCCCCACGCAGCAGAGCATTCCTTGGGTCTTGGAAACATAGCAGCTTCGGTGCAAGACTGAATGTGTCGGCATGCTTGGAATGAAATGAAAAAGCACCTACCTGTCCCTTTCCTACCTCTGTTGTTTTCCATTCAGTATTAAAAAGGTTATATGATGTTATGCCAAAAGGGATTTGTCCTTTTTATCTAGGAAGAGGAATGCTTTTGCTATTTGCATTTCTGAATTGCTTAGCTGCCCAAGCATGCTTTATGTGTGCAGCTTGAAATGTGTCATCGGCTCACGTGGCCACTGTTCTCTGGCTGATGTTGGACTTTCTCCAACAAATATGGATTATGTTAAAGTAGGTTCTGAATTGACGAGGATATGTTAATAACTCCCAGATGGGCATCTTTGTGCAGGGAAATACAAGCAGTCTATGGCAGGAGCTAGTGTTTGGCAGGTCCATCATTCCGTCATTAAAGGCCACATTATTACTTACAACTCTGCTTGCATGACAATTGCTTGCATAAACTCAGTCTCCCAGTAACAAATACACACAATTTGCTTTTAGATATATTTTCCTCTTGCAAGGAGTTTTTTTATGCCAGCTTGTATTTCCTCCATTTTAAAATATGGATTCTTATAATTAAATAATAGGATGAAGTTAACGCTTAGGTTCCACAAACGCACACCTAAGGTAATTTTTTCAGATGTGATGCAAATACAAGCACAGAATACTTACACCTTCACAGTGCAGCCTGCATTATTCAATGTTGTGTTTATCTAAATTTCACTTATAGTTACAATTGGGTATGCTATTTTTTTTTTAAATAAAAGTTTATTTCATACTTTAAAGGGGTTTATAGTCGTCCTATGAGCCATTAAAACTAATGTTGCATTCCACTTACTTGCATGGATGGAAGAAATTGCTATAACTAGATAAACAAATACATAAGCAGTATGTGCAAGTGTGAATTATATGATAAATGTATTTGCCATGTGTCTTGACCATCACACTTGCCCTTCATCTATTAGCCCATTTCACCAAAACATGCCAAAGCTCTGCCCATCCAGCAAGTGACTGGCTGGAAAATGTTCTTTCCTTCCTTCCCCATCCAACTTCTTGCCCCAATCCTACCCCTCCTAACTATCCAGTCATGAATTTGAAAACAAATGCAAAAACAATTTGGGGCGTAGTTACCAGGTAAGATAATAAAAATAATGCAGGCAATAAATGTTAAAAAAAAATTTCATACAATGATCATAACTTTTTTTGCAAAAAGACTTTGTAACTAAATCATGAGTGTTTTTATCAGTTGTCTAGATTACTCCACTGTCAAGTCGATGATCTTTACCCCATTTTAATGTATTCTCCCAAGTGCATGTCTATATTTTCTCATGCACCTATACGCAAACCTGGATTTTGACTGACATATCAATGATAATTATTTCACTGTTCTTAATAATAAAAAGGTAAAGTACACATTTTTGAAATAATATCATTGAGTCAGCTGATGAGAATTTACATTTTGCAGCACATTCTGGGGAATATTGCTGTGTCGGGGCAATATTTTCTGGTGATAACCCAAACCATCAATACCATTGAGTGTTTGGATCTGACCCAAGTGACAAAGATATCATGAGGGCTCCATGTATTTTTGTATTTCTCTAGTCTCTTTCTGCATGTTATGATATTATTACTCTCAAACTGGCACTTAATTTTCTTGGCTCTTAAAATGAGTGTTGTAAGAGCAGTTGAATGTAATATGTGGTATTTTAATATTGTGACTCTTAATGCTACATAAAACCTTTGTTTCCTACAGGTTTATTGAGCTGGTGTATTAGATTTCCTGCTGCATGAGCAAGAAGATTATGGTGGCTTACGTCTAAGTATACTTTTGGGAGGCATTTTGTATTTTCTCTATAAATAGTCTTTCTAAAATACAATTGTGAAACTATTAATGTTTATATCACATTATACATCTCTCTAAGTTTACTGTGCTGAGTATACAGTGTGGTAGCAAGAAGAAATCTTTTTGTCCAAGAAACGTGTTCAGAATTGTCATTGTTAAAAGGCTACTAAAAGGCAAGTTTTTTAATATTTATCTTCTTATCTATAGGGTATTTTTGGCTTATTACACCGAGTCATCCCTGTTTTCAGCAT
The DNA here is from genome assembly GCF_030936135.1 of Gavia stellata. Taxonomy (NCBI): domain Eukaryota; kingdom Metazoa; phylum Chordata; class Aves; order Gaviiformes; family Gaviidae; genus Gavia; species Gavia stellata. The sequence continues at coordinate 25,356,265 of NC_082601.1, read as the reverse complement.
TAGTAAAATTACATCTCTTACGGAGTTAAGCACTTCAATAGAGCTTGCAAATATGAAGCTTTGGGCAAAAATGTCTGTATTCTGGCTATTCCTTTTGTGTCAGAAAAATGTGAAATGAGTCAACTGCAATTACAAGTTCTTCACAGAGAAAACTTAGACTTGGGGATGAAAGCGTGTGCATAGCAAAACTTGTATTTTATACTGAGTAAATGGTTTTACCTTAAGCAAAAGAATGCATTTATTATGGACTTTAAAGCTGAAAACACTGGAAAGATCCTTTGTCCTAAGACAAATGGAAAATGCATGTGGGGGGAGGAAGGTAGAGGTGGTTCATACCTGTATTATATTACTGACTTGCATTCTGTTTTGAGAATAATTTAACGAGCAATTTCTTCACTATTTATAAGAAAATGCCACATGCCTAACTCCACAAGGTCCCCTGGAGCCATTTATTCATCCGTATGTGAATAGCCAGTTTCATTATGTTTGAAAACGTAACACGAGTGAAACAACTGGTCAGCGTCGATGAGTGAAACAACTGGTGAGCGTCGCCCCATCCAGCGAAATGGAAGCTCGTTGTCTCCAAGCAGCAACCATTAGGTGGACCGGCTCCAGCTCCGAGTCCTCCTCGGGTTCAGATGTAGCATTACGTATGGGTAATCTGCAATTTGCTGGGGGCATCGTTAGCTCGCTCTGCCTGCGGGGCAGGATTGGGGCCAGGCTGGGAGCAGCTGCCTGCCGGGCTGCCCGGGCACGCGGGGACCCGCAGCACCCCTGCCATCACCCACCCCGGGCTGGTGCCGGAGCCCCCGGTGACATGGAGGAGGTATTGGGTTAGATGAGTTACGTTAAGTGGCAAGTGATAAAGTCAAGATGACAATTCAAAACAGCAGTGTTTCTTCTGGTAATTAATTCCAGTGGTGCCTGAGGCAGTGCTTAGTGGCTACAACTAGTGTGGCCAATGCTGAGCAGCTAATGAGAAAACATTACAGCGAGGATTAGGGGCTGGTACATTCTGGCAGGATGAGGTCACTATGATTAGAAAATACTAATGCAGACTTAATGTGATAAACTGACTATGACAAAAACCCTTTATTTTATCCGTAAGTGGTTAAAATGCAAAAAATCTTTTTATTTATTAATTATTTTTTCTCCCCTCAAACAGCTTTTACAGTCTGCCTATAGTCCAGTGGCACCAAGTGTTGCTTTGGTGCGGTCACATATGAGCCATGTCAAAGCCAGTTAGCTGCTGCAGCTGGACACAAATTCTTTCTTCCCTTTCATTTGTTTTAATTACTTTTGTCAGGTAACAATGAACACTCAGCTTAGAGGAAGGAGCTGTGTGGTTGTTAGCTATAAGCAGAAAGAATGATGAGAAAATAACGCATCTATGCTCCAGCATCCTACTGCCTTCGGTCAGCAGCAACGATGGGATTGCACGGTATTGTCTAGCAAAAGACAAGCGCATCCTAAAACCTTTGGCTATCTTGGATATGTGGAAAAGCGATGCAAAAACAGAGTTTTATAGTCACAGCCCTGCCCTGTTGCTGCAGCACGGGTTTGCAGGGTTAGGTGTGAAGAAAAATCTATATCCAATAGCACTTTAAAAAAGTTTCTGTCACCTTTTCCTAGGCTGTTATGTTATCCCCCACAGCTGCAGGTTTCGTGTTATTCATGAACTACAGGTGCTGTGTACTGTCCTAATGGAAACCTGTGGGTTATAATGTGCTTACTAAGCACTTTTACCAAAAGAGTGGAAACGGCGTTCTGCTAATTATGGAGTGAGACTTATTTCCTAACTGTTTCCCATTAATTGCAAGCATATAGATGAGATGGGCTGCATATTGTGGCATTTGCATTTTTTGTTGTCCAAAGCTTAACAGTTATTTTCACATTTTTGCTTTTTCTCTTGTTACCCCATTTACATTACAATCACTTTTCAACAAAAGCATTATAAATACTTCAGTATAAATGCCTCTATAGAGGAGATAAAAATAGTGTTTAATCACATCAGCAAGACTTCAACTAGTCCCAAATGTCAAATAATATAATTAATTGGCAAGCTTGTAACCAGATCCCTACGTTATCTCAGAATATGTTGAACTATTGTGGATGTTCTTACCCTGTATCTTATTAGAGTACATACCTTTAGCTTTTAAAGAAAAAAAAACACCTTAAAAATTTTTTCTTATTTTAGCAAGACAATATTATGCATTTTCTTCTTTATTTCACCCACCCAATTCTTAAAATTTATAACAACTCCAGACTACTCATAGAAGAAAACATGAATTCCATACAATTTTTTTCTCTCATTCAATTATTTTTATACAGTATTGAACTAGCATAGTGAAAATATATGGTCTCCAATACAAAATTGGGAGTGGTGTTTGAAGCCTACAGTTACAGCAGATAAAAGTTAAAAATAATTGTAGTAAATACAGTGAATCTTTTAGTAATCACACAGACTTGCAATGCCGCTATTATTTTTCTGAACAATGAAAGCATCATCAAGGGTAATATGCAGTAATCTGAGCTGTAATCTGATAGGTGACATTTGTTTCCATGGTACTAAAATCTTTTTGGACATATTCCTTTTTCTGTTTGTATAATAAGCTTGTCACTTTGCTCAGGTTTTATTCATTTCTTCCTGTACTTACACAATGGACAATTATTTTGTCTTCATTTTCAGGCAAAAGAAAAAATATCCCATAGCTTAACTGCTATAACACACAGCCTTAGAATCTCCATTTATTAAAAGATGAATTGGAAATTATAGCTAAAATATATTAAATGCAACAATTTTACTCAGGCCCTACTGCCATTTATTTTTAATGCTTAAACCCCATTTAGGCAAAGGACTTTAAGTGCACATTAAACTCTAAGCAGGATAATGAAACCCCAGGTTAAGAATGTTAGAGTTCCAGATAGACTTTGGAATTTCTGTAGATTTCTATAAAGTCATCATAGTGGTGAAACAAGGAGTTAAGTAATTATCTGTATTTCAGAGGGGAATACATGTTTTCATGGAAGGCACAGAAGAATGCTTCTTGACTGTATCAGTTCGGACTCATCTTGAAGCTTGCCATAGCAAGCATGCTATGGCATGCAGAATTGTGTTTCAGGTGAATAAATGTGTGTTCACCAGGTCAGTAGGTAAGATCTATGTAGTACTAATTGCTAATAACTTATAACCCACATTAGATAAATTTATTTGCTCATCAGAATGTTGTGGGCATAATAAAAAGTGAAGAGGCATAAGAAGTCTTTGCAAAGGTTTTCTATCTGCAAAATTTAACTGTTGTAAGTGCCTTCATTTTCACAGAAGGCATATGTAGTTGTCACATCATATAGCAGGAAAGGTGACTGTGTGTAATACACAGTAATCCAAATGAGGGAGAAGAATATCCACTGATACCATAGTAAAAAAGTGTTTTGTGACGACGGTAGTTTTTACCTGGCTTGCGTGTCTTCCTCTACACTTTGATAATTAGTCAACAGATAGCTATGTTTTGCTACTGTTTAAATCATAAACTGTTCGTGAAGGGAACTATAAGGAACGGTTCAGCCAGTTTGAAGAGGTAAAGTTCTCACCTCTAAATAGGTTACTAAGTTCCACGTGGTATATTTTATGAAGGTTATTTCATGTTAAGTTGGAGGGCATGGAAAACAAAGTCACTGTAAGTTTCTGAGAATTTTTTAAAGCATTTTATCTAAAAACTATTCTAAAATGTTTCATTAATACAGGTATCAAATAACATCTCAATATAACTTCCAGTTTTAAGTATGAGCTATTAGGTAAGACATTAAATGTAATACACAGTAAAACTTTAAAAATGGATTTTCAGTATGACTATGGGATATGACTCCATGCTGGAGGATGGCCAGTGAGTTTGGATTTTAATTTTTATATAATAAGCAATAGTGTGGTTTAAATACAGGCTTTCCATTTAATCCTGGCTACCAAATTTCACAGCATCAGAAGAAATATTTTATTTCACAAGTTTAGCTGGGGTTTTGAATGGTCTGTGGGGTTTTATGTTTTCAAAACAAACCCACAGAGATTTTATAAATAGATTCTTCCTCAGATCCTGATGCCAAACCTGTGTGGCTGGTAGGAGAAGAGACAGATGCTTGCAAGTTTTTTTGCTTTGTTGTCTCTATAGTTTATACTTGCTAATACCTGCATTTGTGTATTCTTCCTCCATTGCTGAGTACATGAAGCTATTTAGCGCAGGGAACGTGGGGCCGGCTGAACATACAAACGCTGAGATGACAGGGTTTTGCTGTAGTCGGAAACTAGGGAATATATAATTGCATCATTGTCTCTCATTCTGCTCCCACATGTAACTTGCTTAAATGTCATTTCGTGCTGCAGGCTCTCACTCTTCCCTTCCCTGTAAACCTTATTCAACCTGCACTCAGCCGTCTTGATAGCGGTGCCTGAGCCCGGAGCGCACCAGCATCCCGGGGGATTCGTATTCAGGCATCACCGATCATTGACCTGGCTATTGTTGTTTGTGATACTTACTGGTAAACTTTTGCAATCAATACAACATCAGCCCGTCTAGCTCCTGGGAATGGAAACCTGAAACAGTGCACTTAATCTTGAAACTGGCTCCTGCTCCCTGCTCTGCTGCTAAACTGGGTAGTTGGCCTACTTGATGCAGCATTATTGCTGTAGAGGTCAGATGTGAGCTGGCTTGGCAAGCGCTGATGAATAGCTGTTTGTGATGAAGCACCTCTTCCGTCCGACAAGAGACATTTAATAATGATGGACCATAACTGCGCACACAAAAAACCTTGTAGCTTGTTTGTGAGCTTATATAGTGAAAGCTGGAGAAGGCAATGTGTTAGTTTGGAGCAAGTCTTTGGGAGAAAAAAAAAAAAATGAGGAAAGCGAGGTCTTATTAAAAGTTAAAGAAACCTTCCTATTTGTTACAAAATTGTAGCGGTTGCTGCAAATATGTTCTGCAAATACATGTATTTCCTGCCATTCTACTTGCATTGGTTCCTCTTTTCCTTGCATTTAAAAAAATATCACTTTGCAGATTGACAAATATAGGAAATAATCTTAAAGGCCAACAAATTAAAATTAACACAAATTATCTCTACAGGAATTTATTCTATTTGAACTGTGTGTCCCATTGCCAAATACTATGTTTTTCTTGAAATCAGTCAGATAGGTTGAGAGTGGGTACCTAAGAATGTCTTGCAAAAATGAAGTTTATCCTGTCTAGAAAAGAGAGAAATCTTTGTGAATGAAATGAACTGTGGAAAAGCTCATCTTAATGCTGGAGAAAGCTTTCCACAAGGTCTGTACCTTGGAAAGAAAAATCCGAAGTAAACAAATAATCGCTTCTGGGTTCATCTAAGTTGACGAATGTATGATTTTATTATTTATTCCCCATCCCCCCCCAAGTGTTATCCAATGCCTTTGTTCCATGGGTTTTCCACATCTCCTCTCCTCCCTCTCTTATGGACATTGATTGCAATATCCAAACAAAAAAACCAAAGAACAGCTCACCCCCACAAAGTTTAATCACTAAAGCTACAGGCCAGCAAGACCTCTGTAATACGCTCTGCTGCTCTGTTCTGCAGAGCAGGTAATGGTGTTTATCAACCCAGATATTCATAACCATGGAAGCAGGTCTTACAGATGCAGAACACCCCTGCAGATCCATAGGGGAGCACCTGTGTGTTTACTTGTTTTTTGAAGACATGTTAACAGCCCCTGGGTAAGTAGTTGGTGTAATGTCTGTCGTAGGGAGATGTCCTCTTAGCCTGTGGACAGACATCACTGTTGAGAAAAATCCGTGTTCTATCTTGGAAATTCTGGTCCTGCAAGTTAATGTGTTGCAGCCAAAAAATCAGCTGTCTGATGAAGTGTCCATTTGAATCCTGACGCTTTTTCACTTCTGGTATTGCATATGTTTGAAAACTGTTCTGTAGGAGGAAGAGTTTTGCTCCAAACATTTGCATGTTTCCTATTCCGGTCCAACAGCTGGATGAGTCACTATGCAAGCCCCAGCACTCCTTCTAAAAATAGTTTCAGTGCTCAGATTATTAAAATAATATTTGCATGATGTTCCTAGTTTTCTGGCAGTGCTTCATCGATTGCTTTGTGATATTTAATACATTTTTTTCCCCCTAAAATGTTTCATTTCCTTTTCTTTTCCTCATCCACATGGTGTTGAGATTCTCGCTAGATTGTTATACTTTATTATAGGAATAGCTGCATTTATACAAATATAGATTTATGGAAGGGTGAGGGCTGGAAAGCAGAGTTGACTGATGAGAATTCAAACTAGCCAAATACAGCCTGTTGGCTTTAATAGAGTGTAGGCCATGTTATTCCTGGACGTGACTGGACTTAAAGTTGTGAGTTTCTGGCATAAATCCTTGGAGCGTAGCTCACTGTGATAGCAATGGTGCTGATGCCTCTGGTGCTTGGTTTTTTTGGTCTTGCTGTATCACGTGTTGGTGGAGTTGCATCCACGTTTTGCAAAAAACCCTTTTTTGTATAGGTGGGCATCTTCAAACTACTGCTTTTGATTTTGTTGAAGAGCAATTAGGTGCAGTGTGGGATTTTTGACTCACACTGGTTCCATTTTCTTGTACAAAGGCAATATGGACTGTGAGAGGTAAACTAGTGTGTTAGGTCGCTGGGGCCAGGCTCAGAGGTACGAGTTCTACTTCTGTAAACTGGTAGGATAAACTGATGCAATTTTACAGGTATGGGAGTCAGAAAAATTAGTTCGGATGAGGAACTAAGTCACTTATGAGCTGTAATATGGAGGAAGGTGCTGCTTCGGCAGCCCCTTGTAGTCTCTTACCGCTTGTTCATCATACTCCAGCACTGCTCCTTACTTGGCATAGTTACTCTGAAATGTTCAAAAATGATCTCCTACAGAAATTTCATTCACTGTCCTAAGAAAACCCCCATCCTGCTCAGTGTGGGGATGATCTTGCAAAGGAGAACCCATTTCTTTTCTTGCTGAAATACGTTTTTCTTGATTACAGCTAAGGCAGGAGGCAATAGCATGAGGCCAATATGCATAACTGGGCATGGTCCAAGAGGCACTGAAGAGCTGAGACGTAGCTTTGTACTCAGGTCCCTCCCACCACGCTGTGAGTCTGGCGTCCAGCAGCAATGGCTGCAGGCTTTAGACATGATGTTGCTACTGAATAGCTCTAAATCACGTTAAAAGAGCTGAAGCACCAACCTGTGTGGGAGAGGGCAGAGCATGTGTTTGCAGCTTGTAAGAGAAGTGGAAGGGTGTAACGATTAAGGATACAGACACAGTCCTTAGGGTGAATCAAGGAGACCCAACTGGAGCGAAACTAAGCATTACAAAAATTTACCTAAGTGTAAGGTCTATTAGGTTAGGAAACAACTGTAGAAAAGAAATAATGAAAGCCTCATTTTTTGAGACTTTTAAAATGGAACAAGTCAAAACTCCGGAAAATATACTGTAGGTAGCATAATATAATGACGGAAGGATAGACTTACTTTAATAGGCCTATTTAATTTCTAATTCCTATGAGTCATTTAAACTATTTGTGCTTAATTTTACATAGTTATGACTACAGAGTATAATCATCCAAATTGTAATAAAATCCTTATAACAGATTAAAAAAAAAAAGTGATGTCTCATTTTGCTTCAAATGAGCTAACCTGCTTCAGAAATGAATGACAATCCATGCTGCTGGGGCAGCAGCGGGTCACCAGTGATGCATTTAAGTACTATCAAGTCCTATACTCAATTATACTCCTGTATTTTCTTTGTCCAGAAGTGAAAACCAGAAAGTAGATGATTCTGAGTGCTATAAAACTATGAACTACAACACTTACTCCAGAGCTCTATCCCATTCGGCTCTTAACCGATGAGGGGGCAGTTCCCTGGCTGTGGCTTGTTTTTGGGCTGGTGCGCTTAGCCGCAGTTCCTGAGTCATGCTCTACTTTTCCTGTCTTGTTCCTGTGAGCGTTGGGTCGTGCTCCTTGCCAGTGCGCGGGGCAGCGACCGGGGGCCGCTCGCTTTGGCTCCCTCGGCAGGGAGGGACGTGTAAAGCCCCTGCGATGTGCCAAAATGCTTCCCTGCCAGGGAGGGAGAAGGGGCAGAGAGGGCTGTGGGCCCATCTCCCTAAGCATGATGGGGGCTGCTGTAGGCAGCACCCACTGCAGATTAGTATCAGGAACAGTCTATGTGTGTATACTTAGTTTTTCATTCAACTCCAAACATGCTTATTTTTATTCCATGACTGCTTTCTCCCAGGTTGTATTACCGCTTTGGTTTCAGTATGGGTAAATCAGCTCAGACATCACTATTTCTTTTGCCCTTTCTCTAACACAACCACTGCAAACTCTTCTTTGGACTTATATTTGCAGAGAACTGTTCTTATGTTTTACTGATTATTTTTTCATTGATGCCTGGCTCTGAGATTTAGTGCCCATCTTGGTGTTTTGTTTTGTTTTTTTCCAAAACCCTGTTCTGAATTTCCTATGAGCAAAAATGTACTATTAACATGGTAAAAGCTGCTCTGGATTTGTATTAAGAACTATTTTGGTGTTTATAACTGTCACATATGATATTTTTAATTTTCATTTGGCTAATCATACCAATGCACAAGATGTATCATCCTGTGAATGATCTTTAAATTCAGCACTAAAACACCTGATTGTGACAGGAAGAGAGAAATCTGAGCACAATAAATTTCAGTTGGTTAAGAAATGTATTTATTCATCACATTTATTTTAATTAAAATGGAAAATGATGTGAAATTCCTTATTTTACAAAACAACAAACCATTGCCTACTAATGGGTTAAAAATAAACAGAAGCCTTCATATAAAAAAAGGCAAAAGAAAGAGAGAGAAATGGTAATGACAGTTTTGAAGTATCCAGTACCTGTTGTGACAGGAATAACAAATTAATTGGGACTATAACGGATTCTTTGTAAAGGTGAAGTAAACACACTTGACTGTATATTTTTCACCATCAGTTAAGTCTCAATTGGTTCTAAAAATAAACAGAAGACATTGAACAGTTTTAATGGATTTTGACACCTAGGTATTATGCTGTCACTCCAGTATAAATGAATCATAACTTTAGACTGCGCCAAGGAATTACTACACATTTGGAGAAAATTTATGGTGCTCCAGGCTTTGAATCATGATGTGATATCAAAACTAAAGTCATAAGAGGAAAAAAAGTCTGGCATAAATTATTATTTATCTAAGCCATGCATAGCCATGTGAATGCAACAGGTATGGATTACAGGGTTAGTTAGAAATGCCACTGTAATTTCTAGGTGTTAACACCTCTCAGAGTGGCTGTTCTGGCAGAGCTCCCGGGGAGCTGAGCACAAATGCTGGACAAACCACCATGGCTGCCAGATGTTTGTTGCTTCTCAGGATTTGACCTAATTAAGAGTTTTACCAATGAAGAGGCTAAAAGAAAGAAATTCAGCATTTGAGCTTACAGCTATATTAGGCTTAAATTTTTATTTTTTTTAAAATATCTTACACAGGACTTGTAGATGATGAAGTTCTTGCTCTGGGCTCAGAGAGACCTTAAACTGTCTATGAAGTGAGGAACATCCGCAGAGTCACTGGTTGCTAATTTGCTCTGTGTTGCCATATAGGTAGGTAAGCCTTAAAATATATTATACAGACATGCATACAATATTTTCTCTTGAAATTTATTTGAAAACATGATAGTTTGTGCAGTTGCTTATACTATGATAGCATGCTTTTAGTACTTCTAAGGAACATAGGTATAAACAAGTACTCCTCATTCATTCTATACAATATTCCTTAGGTTGAATTGTGTTCAATGTGCAACTGTGTAGTAGTGATTTTTGTAAGTCCGTATCAAAATTATCTTGTTTTTAAAAATGGCTTTATTCAAAGCACAGGTAGGTGTTTGTAAATATTCAATTTACAGTATTTTATATAGCTTCCTGCACAGCTCCTCTTGTTTTTGAAGATAGCCTTTTCTAGTATTTTGCCTTAAAACTTAACCACTTCTTCAGAGATTATTATAAAATACTAGAAAGAAGAGATCTAATTTTTAAGTCTCTATTAAGCGAAAATGAACAAATCTAAAGAACGTTATAAGCAGACAGAGAGAAGAGGTTTTATCTGGGAGTTCACAGAGTATTGGTTTATAAAGCTTTTTCACATTCTGGCCATAATGCATTACAAACGTGGATTGATTCATTATTTCTGACCTGCTGGAAAGTTAATCATCCTTTTAATGACTTTGGTACTCTTCCCTTTGAGTAGTGATACGGTGCTGAACTTTCTGCTGATGGCCTTAAGGCTTGAGGCCGAATCGTCAAGTGATGCAAATGCTTTGTTCTTCATTGAACCAAGCCTGCTGGTACTGCATGCTTGCCTTTATCTTCTGCACGGAGGTTTGCTTTCCACCCTCTGCCCAGCTGTGCCCCGGTGGGGTCCTGGTGCCGCAGATCAGAGGGTGCAGGCAGCCGTTCGCCTTGCTCCACGGCGGTCTTCCTACGGAGCCAAGAAACTTCCCAGATCTGTCACGCGCCTGTAGCTGTAAGAAGAGTCCTCTCTCATCTGCAGCTACTACTGCTTCTTGCTGCAGCTCTTAATCCTGTAGAGGAGACCAGAGTGATGTTTGAAAGCAACTTTATATCATTTTTCATTAACCACATTAGTGCTGAAGGTCTGTCACCAGGGGAAGAGCTATGCAAACAGGTTTTTTTGCCCTGTGCTGACCTGGGAGGGGAGGAAATGGGGAAAGAGGAGATGGCTGGGTTTGTCTCCTGGAAAACAGAACTAGGAAGAAGCAGCTGATATTAAAAAAAAGTCTTAAGGTTTTTTTTTTTGCTTCAGTTTAAGACAAGTTGATGCAAGTTATTTTTTCTTATTTTGCCTCATATATTTTTCAAAGTAATTTTAAAAATGGGAAAAGCTCCTTCCCTCTCCCCAGGGGCAGTGTAAGGAGGCAGCCCAGTCTGTGCTATGGGGGAACCCAGGTCTCATGTGTGAAGGTAGCACAGCACCATTGGCGTTACCATGCCCCAAACTCACTTCAGCGCCCTGCTTCATGCACCGACCCTGCCCCTTTTCTTTTGAAATGAGTCCTGCCAGTTGATCACTGTGTGACCTGTCCCCTGTTAGCCACTAACCCCCTGATATACTCTTCAGGAGGGGCAGGGAAGTTGCCCATAACCATGTGAGGGTTGGTGTTTTCCAGGGCTGGTGCTGGTTGGGGTGTTCACCTCCCACTCCCACCTGTCAAGAGGAGTCACAATAAAAAATTAAAATGCTCAATCTTCCACAAGTATGTTTCTAACATGCCTGTCTTGTCTAGTGGATAGTTTTAAAATGTGCATCAGGTATAATAAATTGGACAATAAACACTATTATGATATCCAGCTCTTTCCCCCAAAACTGCTGCCAAAGCTTTGCCAAACAGCGGTAGCTGCACACAGCTCTCCCTTAGGATTTTCAAGGGTGGAACGCCTCAGCTAATCAGAAGTATGCACAAGTATCTAAAATATCCAATATCCCAAACTGGGTCATGTATGGGAGCAATTGCATCCTGCCATGAGCGCTGGGTCTCCTCCTCCCTCGTGGCAGCCGGCGGGCAAAAAGCACGTGGAAAAAAACATGGAAAGAACATTTACTGTGTGTGTACCAGGTTTTAATCCTCTCTCAGCATGCTAAAGAGAATCTTCCTGGGCAGGCAAAGTGGTGGGAGGCATATGCTGAGCACCCTGAACTTGGGGGACTGGCAGGAGTGCTATAAGATTGCCAAATTCATCTGGTGCCAGCAGTGTCCTGCCTGAAGGCAATGCTGTATAGTGGGTGTTGGCCTCTGAAGGTTTTGACTCTATCAGTGAGCAAAAGTACTGGTACCCAAGAAACTTTACAGCTTGACCAAACAGCATGAAATGAAGAGGTGAAAGATATCCAACATATTGTGATGTATTTCTCCATTTGCTTGTTTCTAACATGTGCAAATGGCATTTTTAATATTGAAAAATGTTCACTTTGAGATTGTAATACTTAAATTCTCATCTAATTGTCTCTTAATTCCTCTGAAATGATGCTAATTATAATAATGTTTTATTAGTAATATTATTTTTAAAAAAGTTTTAAAGTTATTTCCCTGTAAAGAACCCTAAAGCATCCTCATAGTACAATTGCTTTGAAGATACTAATTTTAGGTCTTTCTCACTTTGTTTATTTGCAGCGTGACAGCTTTTCTTTTTGCATAAAGTACATTGCTTAAGGATTATCAATTAATTCTGCATGGATATCCTCAGTTTTACAGGCAAATTGTTCTGGTCATAGAGATACACTGTTAAGATATATATCTTATGGACTTTTTCATTAAGGGGGCTATTCTAAAATATTTATTCATGTGTTCTACAAACTCTAAGGTATTTTGTTTTCATAAATTATGAAAGGAAAATGTCACAAGCTATCACTGTTTCTGTGCTCTGCCTTTGCTGACAGCTGTATGATGTTCATTCAGTGCAGCAGATTGGGAGCTGAAAGTTTCATCAATAAATATGACTCTGATGGCTTCATGTCAACGGTCAAGGTAATGGCCTTTTATTATCCTGGAAGCACACTTCCACAGGCACATGTATATTTTTTTCTTAAACTCTTCTGAGGAAACTATATTTTACTTTTGCTCACAATTTTAGTCATTGTCTTTTGTAAGTGACATATAAGACATTTTAATTAAAGAAAAATTATATATTTTTATTCCCTTACTGCCTGCTGAAGAACAAAGGAATGAACTAAGATACAATGTTGAATTGTCTTATTGTAAACTTTTTGTGATGACTGTAGAAGTATTTTGGAGTATTTTGAAATCTATAAAAGTAAAAAGGGAAACATGCAACTGACCTATTTGAAAAAGTACAAAGTACAGCACTGAGAGGTCTGCACTATTAAAAATCATAGAACAGCTTTATTCTGCATTAATTGGATGAGACAAAATTTTGTGTTTTGTTGAAATGTTTTATTATTATGGTTAAAAATATTAATTTTTTTCATTGACTTTTCCAGTCCATTGTACTCCTAAAGAATTATTGTAACCCATCTAGATACTGCCAGGAATAATATGCATCAATGTGGGAAACAAATTAGCATTATAATATTTCAAGCTTTCACTGCTTGTGTTTTATTTTTGTTTTACATATTAAATGCTTGCTAGTATTTAAAATGTTTTTGCAAGTTTCAACTTTTCTTAGAGCTTTTTAAAGTGGTCTATTAAATGTATTTATCATTAATTAAACTAAATTTTAATAATAGCCCTAGATAGGTGATACTCAATACTTGACCCTCAAATACTTCCTTGTAAATAAAAATCTAGGGGAAAAAAGATACCCACTCCTACAAAAGTATTTTTCATTCAATGGCTGTACTACAGTTCTATATTTTATCTAAGAGTTTTAACATATAGTTGTAAGGAGTTTTTTTAAATATCTAGCTAGTTTTAACGTGTATATGATCTCATAATAGTATCTGAGTTGCACAAATTTCCTCTTAAAATACATATTCCACAAGATACAGAAAACCAGCAAATTTCAGTAAATTCTACCATATCTGGAAGAACTAACTGCTGCCAGTAGATTAACATGTTAGTGAAACTACTGGGGGATACAGCTTTGGACCTACTAGTGTGAAGAAAATAGCCCTTTTCCACATTAGAGCTGTGTTCCAGTTTGGGTTTCCTTTTTTGCTTTTCTGCATGGAGTTTTTAGCTTCCATCTGTGTTAAAGCATTTTGTAGACTTGCTTTAATAGAAACAATTTTAAAATCAAGATGGAATTCTTTCCAAGTGTTTACAGAAAAAAATATTCTGTACAATATCCATGAAAACAAGCTAATTTTTATTGTCTTAGCCTCATCTGGTAGAACAGTAGTTTCTTTGATATAGTTTGCATCTGGTGTGTCCTGTCTTTTTCTAAATTAATATTTTAAATCACGGTACCCAACTGGTGCTGAGAAAATAAGAAATCCCAAATGCTCTAGGTGTTAGGTATGGCCCCCCCCATTCCTGTTGAAGACTTGGCTGCCAAGCCCTCTTGGCGGAGGGGATGCTCTGCTTGAGGGTTGGCTTGATGGATCGGCTTGTATCTGCCCAAGCAATTCAACAGCTATGTAGCGCTCTGGCAGTAGCACTACGCATGAACTGCTATCCTCCATGAAGAATTTGAAAACACTAAAAGCCATGTTATGAGTCAAATCCCTTCCCTGGTCACTTAAGAGAATTGATGGGGACCACTGAGGTGGGCAAGAGGACCAGAATTGGCTGTGGCCCTGCCTCTACAGCAGAGACTTGTCCTCATTTTCAGCAATGCAGGCTCAGTCTTCCCTCTCCTCTGCTGGTGCTAGAACTGAGGACTTAAAATTCCGATCTTTGCATGCTAGCTGGCTTCAAAAAAGTAGAGCTTTGAAGCAGATAAAGCAACATTTTACCAAAAGTTCATTCATCAAAAAGCCGCATATTTTGAAAAGGGTAAAAGTACTACTAGACCCATCAGGGATAAGTAAAGGCTATATACTATAGATTATTTTAATCCCCTTGCTAGATATAAAAGGGATAATTACATATTTGTGGTTGAAGCCATGTGGTGGAAAAATCAATACAACTTTTTTGTATGACACTTCATTAGTGTGAAAAATTTTAAAAGCTGAAAAGAACTGCCTTGCAATTAAATGCCTCTGTTACTTCAGATTCAGTAATGGGTTTGTATTATTATCTAGTTTATTTGAAAAAGTGGTTGCACTATAGCAGTAATTGGAAAACATTGATTATGCAGTTGTATATAGAAAACCTGGCAAATCATTACAGGGCATAGCAACAGTTAGTTAGCCTTACTAATGAAGCACTAATTGCTGTAAGTAGGTTAACATGTTAGTGAAACTACAGAGAGATAGAGCTTCGAAATTTTTTTTTTCTGTTCAGTGTTATGTATTTTTTTAAAAAAATATCATTTTAAGAAATCTCATTTTGCAAACACTAACCACAAGACTCTCTTGATGCTATATTTGGAATAATTTCAGAGATTTGTTTTGTGGGTTTTTTAAAAAATTTTTTTTTACTATAATGTCTAGTACATTTAAGCAATATTTATGCTATTCCTATCAACCTTGTGACTTTAATGTATGTAAATGGCTAACTGGAGTGAAAGGCTGGTCGGCTTGATTGATTTCCTTATTCTGATGCAATTATGTCATCCATGCTATATGCTTCTTGAACAATTTTTTTTTTAATTAGACCATTCTGTGTTTGAAGAGGTAGCAGCTAAACTGCTATAATATGACCATTTGGGATACAATTTTTTCAAAAAATCTTCACTTTGTGAAAATCTGAGGGCCCCACATCTCTCTAGTAAAATGTATTAGATTAGTAATAAACAGGTTATTTTATTCTATTATAGCTGTTGACTAAGGAAGACATATTACAGTTTCTTTAATTGATTACATTACATTAGAACATTTTGCAAGCTTTTGCATCAGAAGTAACTTAAACTTCACTGCTGTAACCAAAATCTACTTAAAAACATATCTTCAATGCTGAAGGTAGCTGTTCTGTTTTGAAATACATCACAGTATCCATAAGGCTAGATTTAAAAAGAAATAATTGTCTGTTTGCTGAATATTGTCTTACCTAACACTAAAAAAAGTTTTAAAGTTTGGCTGTGAAAAGTTATCACTTCTTTTAAGAACACGAATTAGAAATTAAATGGAATTTGTATAATTTAATGCAAATTTGAGTTTAAAAACACAAAAAGTTTTGATAACAATTCCTGACTTTGGAGGTGATGGCCTTTCTAAAAACTCACCCCAAAACCATATCAATGCTGGAATGCTTGGCAATGAAGTGTTTATATACCTGAATGTAGGAGACCTAGCTGAGCTGCCAGTATTTTGCGGACAGACTTATGCACACTGGAGGCACAATATAGGCTCTGTTTATACAGTTAAGTGCCTTTGAGGGCAAGTTGGGTGGCTGTGTCTGCTTTGAGACAGTTGTCTGCTTGGATGAGAGCAGCTGGTGAGGCTGATACAACTTTCCCAAGGGGTAGACCTATCATGAGGGAAGAGGTTGCAAATCTTTGGCATGTTTTTGCACTCTCTAGTCTGGAGGGGGAACTTCCTCAGCGCTAACAAATGGATTTGAACTGCAGAGAGCTACCATGAGACTGCAGACAGAAGCAACTGATTTTGAGTGAGGTTGGACAAAATCTAAGCACGAAGGTGTGGCGCGATGGACGGTAAGAGGGATGAAATCCTGACCCACCCTGAAAGCCAGGGTGCTTACGGGACCTCCTCACAACACTGCTTTCCAGGACACGGTTGCATGGCAGGTCTCCTACACGGTATGGTGCTCTCTGACCGTGAAACAGGTGAGCCGATGACCACCCCACCGCCCTTCCCTTGGTCTGTCCCAGAAGCTTCCTCGGGAAGGCGAATGCAGAGTTTGGCTGCACGTGGCAGGCTGCAGAAGCCTCTGCGTCACCTCCCCTGCCTGCCTCCCTCCCACCATATGGCGCAGCAGCTCTGTTGCATTTTGATACTGCTTGGCTGCAAAAGGGCAGAGCCAGGATTTCCTTGTTTAAATAGGTGTTAAATTCTCTCTCGGATTCACAGGAATAAAGCGTGACCCCCTAAGAAGTTGCATAATGACCTTGACTTACAGAACATCTTGGAACAATTCTTACATTGAAAAGTAAATGAATAACAACATATAAAGTTTACCAACCAAGTGTTAGAAAATGCCAGTCGTGATCCTTACCACATTCCATTTTTTAAAAAATAAAGTGTGTGTGCTTTTTCAGAAGATTTTAAAGGGGAGGAGGGATGTTTTAAAGGGAAAACTGCTTCCAGTTGAGAGCTAGCCTCAACTAGTTCTGCTTTGACTCAGCTTACTTAACAATATTATACCCCCCTGTTCATAATAATGAGCTGTTTTGTGCAAAGCAGCTCATTATTATGAATGTAAGGGCATGTTTGGACTAGTAAAGCAAATCATAAAAATTGCTGCCCATGTCACGTTTTTCCTTTGTCAATAAAAGATTTTCCTCAGGGTCAGAAACAATTATTGACCAAAGAAAAATCTCAAGTTCTATTTGGAAATTTTACCCGATGATTCTGGAAGTAGGGGAGCAAAGTTATGAAACTAAAAGTATGTGTGGTGAACATTATCTGCAAGGTCTTTTATGTTAAGGAAATCATGACATCTGCCAATCTTTCAAATTCCAAAGGGTAAAGAATGAGGTCTGTTAGGCTGTCATTGAACATGACAGGCTTAATGTCAAGTTTATAACAGAAAAAGGGCAATCTTATTGTGGTTTATTCAGTTTTATGTTGCTTGTTCAGTAGAAAAGCTCATTTTTTTATCTAATTTATAGCATTTGAAATACCAAACAGATTTTTTACATATCTCCTGAGCTCACAGCTCCTCTTGACTACCCCTTAGTTGTTCCTTTAGGGAGCAGTCTTAAATCCTTCCAATTTAGCATCTATGTGAGACCAGACAATTGTTTTACTTGAGCATATCCTTCAGTTGTTATAGAGCTGTTTCTAACTCCAAACATTTTAGTTTAATTACTGCTTAGAATATTTGCTATATTTTTTTATCTAGGTTGCCTCTCACTTGAGCCCATTGGGCTGAAGAAAGAATTACTCCCCATGCTGTTCTGTAGCCCTTCTTGTTCAGATCTGTAATTGGCCCTGTGTTTTTGACTTTTTGCTAATAAGCAGCTTACTTGCTCTCCCACTAGACTCAACCCACCACTTTTGTTTCATGAATTTTACAAAGGAATTTAATAGATGCTTTAGGCTATGCAAAATGTTATATGAAGGAAAGCATTAATGCTCTAGCCTTGACACAAAGGACGTGTGAATGGCTGCTTATCATTACCGTCAGGTATCAAAATTTTCATTAGGAGTTCTGGAGGACAAAAGGGGAAAAAGTGTAGCTATATGAAAGAATATTAACCTATACTGTGTAACCAACCACAATTGCTTAGCATTTTACATTAACTCTCCTCAGACACTGGCTCTCATTATTTTTACACATACATAATAACTGCTTATTATAGCTGTACAGTTCACACTGATATATTGTAGATAAGGTTGTGTCAGCACTTCCATTATAAACCCTATTTTCAGAGGTTTAAAAGGCAGCTGTAAAAATTTACTCCAGACAGAAGATTGGTTTTCTAGGTTTCTGCCTCAAGCAATTTTTTTTTAAACCAATTAAAAACAATTGGCTGTTTTTTAAGCTATAGAAGTAAACAAAACAAATTAAGAGGTTTAAAGCACTTTTTGCACTTCTGTAACTCTCAAACCTTTCTTAAAAAAGAGAAAAAGAAATTTAGAAAGCAATCTGTTAATATGTTATACTTGCCAGTAGTATTCTGCAAAAGAAATATACACTGGGCATTGCAACAGAGTTATAAACCAGGATACCACAGCTTAAAATTATTAACTACTGAGTGCAGTAGGTGCTTCTTAACAAAAGCTTTTTTTTTTCCACTCTAGAATGTAAACCAGGACCTTGCTGTCACCAAATACATGCCTAATTTTTCTGAAGTGCTCACTCCTACAGGGGCTGAAGAGAATCGTTTCAGGTTAGGCTTCTCCATGGGCTTGCTGGGAAACAGAGACATGATTTTGCAGTCACATATGTAGCAGCAGACAACCCAAGCACTGTGGTGCTGGGGATCTCTCCTTAAAGCTTTTCAAGCCCCTACAGCAAAATACTGGTCAAGGAGTGGTAGTGGGTAAGAGGACTTCTGGAAACGGGGTAAGAGCCTTCCGCTTCCACTTCTCACTGAGCCTGGCACTGCCACCTTCGCCGAGACGATGGGTGTTATCTGCCTTCCCCGCTTTGCATTATGTGCTTACCTATAGAGGCAGCCCTGCTGGTGAAGGGCTCAATGGGGAGAGGCTTTACACCATCAGTCTCCAGGTGAATTATCACTTCAGTCAGTTCATGATACTATGGCAATTTTCACCAACAGTGTCACGAGTACATGCAACCCCTCGCATGGAGAGAACTTCCCTGAAGGTTCCTGAGCAGAAGAGTGATGTGTCTTAAGTTGGGTTTGAAGACTTGTCGTACATGAGATGTGATACCTCCTCCTCCTCGCATCTGGAAAGGGAAGGTATGGCTGTCATTTGCAGAGCTCTTCCCTTGAGTTAGTTAATGCTGTGAATGGTGTCCAGGTGCCGTGCACAGTGGATGGAAGAGCGCTGCTGGATTTTCCTCTGTAACTACCTGGCAGTGAGAGAGAAAAATAACAGTACACCCTTGGTTATGGAGGTTACTTGGGAGGTACCCAAATTAGCCAGCTTGATGTCCCAACATTTCAGCCCATCTGTTCAAACAGGGATTTACCCACTACTGTGAATTGTGCCTTACTATCTACTGGGTAATATTATGCATTAATTTCTGCAAATAGATTTAGGTATGACATTTCTGACAGTTGTTCAGCTGAATTGGATTAATAATGCATTTTTATAACCCTCTTTTCATTTAAAAATATATTACAGTGCAATATTTTGAGAGAGCCTCTAGACTTCAAAGAAATATTTTAAATATGTTTAAATAAAGTTGGCCCATCATGGTAGACACTGGCAAAAGAAAAAAATCCCCATGTGTGTTCTTGAAGCCTTGTCACTAATTTGGAGGTACTTGCTATCTTTCCCCCTAACTGATTTCACGAGGGCTTGCTGCCTTCCAGAAATGTGACTGGGAAGTGCCAGCACTGTAATTTTTACCATAAGATCAAAGGGCCAAATCCTGAAGTTGTTCCTAGGTATTGGCTCAGTTTGCAATATGGCAAACTCCCCACTGGAGAACTGAGGAAAGTGTCTGGATCCTGGAATGAAGTATAAAGGCACCTAGAATAATGGCAGGCTTTGGAAATTAAACTATTTCTATGATGTGTTTTTGAGGTAGCAGTTTGTACAAATTGGAAAAATGTATGTGGCAAACACACCAAAACCCCGTGTTTGCTTGCTTAACTCTTTTTGTTATACCATGGTGATAGCAGCCCAGAAATCAGTCCGTTAATGAAAACAGCTTAGTAAGATATTGAACTTCTGACACTATTGGCTTCTGTTAGTTCTCCTCCTGGCAAATAGACTGCCGTCAAGCTTTACGTCGATAATTATCTGTATCCTAGTAGATACCTCGGTACCTGTGTATGGAGCAATACTAACCCAGAAGATGGTTGTCATAGGGTACCTTTCCACTACCTGTTCCAGTACTGCAGCAGCTGCTTTGGGCTGTCTTGCACCGAGGCTGTTGCACAGGCGCGCTCCTGGAGGCACTGGTCTCTGGATGGCTCAGCCTCTGGTTCCAGGCAGAAAACCATTGCTACCTGCCTTTCTGAATAGCAGGTTTAGATGAGGTGTGGAGTATCCATAATCATGTCTGTCTGCCTTGCAAGGCAATAGCTATACAAGCATGAAATGTAATAAGAAGGAAAACGCCAAAAAGAAATGTGAAAAGGAAGCAAAGTTCATGCATCATAATGTAGTTTCTATCTAAACAAAAATTAAACTTCCGTTCTAAATTTGAGGTAGTCTTGTTTATGGAGGAGCAACATCCACACTTACTACTAAATGGAAAGAACCGTGTTTATTATAGTCTGGATACTGTCCCTTTATACTGAGTTGTAGGTTACTCTGCAATATTTAGTGTGAATGAGGGACCCTGGTACATTTTTTTTTCCCTACATGGAACTTTTTCAACAAGAATTTCATATAATGAGATAAAGATATTGTGGCCAGACTTGTATGACAGTTTGCAATTATCTTGAAACACATAATTGGATTTTAAAAATATTGTTGAAGAGTTTTTTTTCTCTATAGAGAAATTTATATTTTAAATATAGGCAAGGGGAGGTATGAGTACAAACTTTTCCCAACTTTCCATGTGTGCTATCTTCCATCACAGACATGGCTCTTAGTAAAGTGTTCTTCACCTTACTTCTCTGAAAGCTTACAAAGGCATTATTTAAAATAGGTATTCCTCTTTCTAATCCAAGCAGAGAGGGCAAAACCAGTCTTTGGCTTAGTCTAGCTGGCTGAGATCAATTACAGGCAGAATATAGATGATTTACCCCAATTAGCTATGGTTAGAATAGAGCTACAGGACGAGTTCCTCTGGAGGTGTTAACAGCAAGGGAATAAACTCAGGCCGTTCTGTTTCAAGCATGTTCCTCAAAGTGAAAACACAGCCGAAGAGCGTAAGTTTGTTTCTGGTCTTAAATAATATATTTAAGCTATTTTTTTTCCTGCTTAGTCCTAGTTTATGTTCTAAAAATAGGCGAAACATACATGTCAACTGTGGAATGTGAAATACAAACTCTAGAAAGTGTTGGTATAATGCATGCTACTTCCAATAATTGCAAACTGTTCAGAGTTGCATAGTCTGTAACCTTTTGAGAGTAGAACTGAAGAAGCATTGAAAGAGCAGGGTGGTGAGTACATTTAAAATATGTAGTGAAATACGTATAAGCCCCCCCAGCACCTTTGACTAAAGGTAGATATCAACAACTAAACCACCTCCAAACACAGAGACGTGATTTGAAGAAATAATGCCATCAACTTAGAGACCTGAGAAAATTTACTTTCTTCCCTTATAAATTAGCAAAGAGTTCTGCAAAATGCATTTGATGGTGTGTGTCTGCAAAAGGCAAACCAGACTGCGAGAGGAATTGGAGAGAAGAACAGAACTTTCCCAGGTGGCTACAACACTTATTATTTAACTTCAATAGATGGATCCACCTTAAGAAAGGTCCAAGGAGCTAGATGGAAACCAAATACAGTCAAAGGAAGTTGGGGATGTGGGTGTCAGGTTGTCAGTAATCTGACAGCTATGGTAACTACTCTCTAATCCAGCGGCTCCAGCCATGCTCTCGGCTGACACTGCAAGGACTGACTGACAGCTGAAGAGCGGGCACTTTTTACAGGCAAAAGTGACATCCAGTCTATTAAGGCTGACAAGCACAAAGCAGAGATTTGCCCTGAATGGTTTGGTACTGAAGCCTAGTAAAGGGGTTATTTGAAAGGTCTTAGAGAAAGTGTCAGACTCAAGCTCAGATGATAACAATATTGTAATGATAGCACTGGACAATGAAGTGCTATGATTGCCCATACAGGCCAGGAAGATTGCATGTGGATATTGAGCTCCAGAAGCCAGTTTACAGCAGCAGATTCTCAAAAGCAAACGTGCAACAGCTCTAAGACCACTCTTTGTCAGAATCCTAGATGGTTTTTTTCTTTTTAGTGTGTCACAATCTACTTGTGCCTTTGTTATTTTTGCTCTGGTGTCTAAGAAATTAGAAATTAGTGGTAGGAGCAATTACTGCAGACCTCCATAGAAGATACAAATGATGAAACAGTGTTACACTCAATCTGTGGCTTGTAGGTTAAAACAATATGTGCAAACTAATGTTCATAGTATTGAAAATATACAGTAATAATGGAAATAGCTGTACCTTAGTCCAAATGTTAAGTTTAAATTCAGAAGTAATGGAGAAATCTGGGTCTGATACTGCAATATGAAGTCATACATAGATATGCTGGACAAAATGGGGCTAATAAGTACATATCAAAAGATTTAGCGTTGTGTACTAGCTAAGCAGCTGACTGGTATTGTGAAGGCTCAGAAGGTATTAAAAACACTGGATGCTTCATTATAGCAGTATCTGTATCTGCTCTTGAGTAACGTTAAAAGGAAACCTGTTCCTTTTTTAGCAAAGTTCTTAAATTTCTCTTCTACTTTATTTTTCTCGGTTTTCATATTAGAATACAGCATTTAATCAAATGATGGAGTGAGATTTTTTTTTTTTGACACAGCTTAATTCTGCAGGTAGCTGCCTCCCAATCTCTGCTCTCCCTAGTACTATTTTTCAGATCCCTCATCTAGCACCCACAGCCTATGTTTTAGGCGGGCTTTCCAAGCCGGAGCGGCACCATTCAACAGTTAAGCCATCCTGTACCACCTACTGATTTTTAGAAAAGATCATTAAAAATCTGTGTAACTGTTTTCCCAATATCAAAATGATCCTGCAGTTAGTTTACTTTTTTCTCCAGATACTTTCAGGAAGTTGTCCTTTCTTTCCATTAGTTTGCTCTATGTAGCTCCAATCTGTTAACTAAATCTGGTCTAACGGAGATAAGACTCAGTTTTATGTCTCTTCTGCTTATTGACTGCATTTTCTGGGGAATAAAAGTTTACAAAACAAGATTAACCAGATCAGGTTTAAAAGCAACTCAGATTCTAATTGCCAAGAATGGCCAACTCATGGTCACTGCCTGGAAAATGAAGAGTTTACAGGAAAAAGCTTCTAAAACGTGCATGTGGTTTGATTGCCGGTGGGTGAACAGTCAAGGCTAGAGTAACTTCCATCCATTGCTACTGGTTTTCAAATTATTGCCTGGAAGCAGTACCGTGTGCTAAGATGAAGTATTTTAACAGCACTGTAGCTATTTCCTTTATCCAGAATACCATAGGACTAACACAGCATGTGTCTAGTTAGCACAAATTTGTATTTGTGCATAGAACTGGTAGTCGGGACTCAAACTCAGAGAACGACCACCAAAAAAAGATGACATCAGATAGGGGCAGACCACCAAAAGTGACAAAATTTTGGTACTGAAGATCAGTAAAGGTACCTCCTCTGCATCTCTCAGCTTAAAATGTTTATAATACAGCGGGTGCAAACATTACACGTGAATTTGCATCCAGCAATGTCCTTACCCAGCTTGGGCTTCTCCGAAATGGGTGTGATGATATGCCATGCTGTGCGGTGAGATTTCCTGCCAGATACTGGAGCCTGGGGTGACTGCTAGAAACTAGAGCATCCTTGCTTTACAGCTACTATTCTTTGGTGGACTTATGTTAACGGTTTCTTACTGCCTTGTTTCTCAGTGAATAGGATTTTTGGCTTGTTTCCGTTTAGTACATGGTGTTAGACTGAAAAGGCACGCCTGAAAGCTTGATCAGAAATAGCAGGCTAACCACCAAGTCTTTCCCTTTTTACCTTTTCTCACTTTTTCCCTCTTGTCCCACTAACCTTGACCTGCTTTATGTCAGCCAGTGACTTTGTAGCACACTGCATCAGGATCTCAGCTAAATTTTGAAACAATTAAGATACCATAGGGTGCAGCAGCAAAGCCCCTACCACTGCTGTAAGCATTTTTGTTTGAAGATGAAGGCATGATTTCAGGCTTTGCTCCAGGCATCTGGAAGAGCTGGTGCAGGTAACTGACGATAGGAGTGGGTACAGCTTTCTGCTGAGATGCCAAGACAGACCAAATGTAAGCTTGGCCAGCCATGCCCACCCCAATGTGCTGTGGACCACACAGACAGATGTGTTACATAGACTGGCTTAATGAGGTATGTAGATCCTGGATGGGCTTTGGACTTCATCGTGAACTGACAACATTGTGACTTCTTTGCTAAAGTCCTTTATGCTGCTATGAAATTTCAAAAAAAGTCCTGCTCTGAGCTGTACAAATAATTGTTTTCATTCCTCCATGTGTTCTGGATTTCTAGAACATTTAGGTGACATAGGTTCCAACTGTTTGGGCTGCTAAGACCAATTTGAGAATTGAGTCTCCAAGTGAACGTATTCTGTGTGAATGTTGAAACCTGCTGTTTTCAAAGGCAGCCCTACCAGTCAATGGGAAAGAAGTGAAAATTATATGAATACATTAAACTTAGTTACTCATCCTATAAAGTATGAAGCATGCTTCCACATATTTGTTCAACTCTGCTGTGTCTTGCAGTTTGGTGATTTGTTTGGGCTTTTGTTTGTTTGTTTGGGTTTGTTTGTTTGTTTTGTCTTTTGATAAGCTAGAGTTTGCCTTAATTTCCTTGTTGAAATTCCCTTTTCTCAATTCTATGTATTGAGAGAAAATCATGTGTGCTTCTGGGAAACTATTTCTTTGATCTGTTTAATGTTTTATTTGAACAGTAATTTAATGCTATTTTTTCAGTACACTAGGTTTTACTAAAGGCAACCAAACCCATTTGCAGATTTTATATTTCTAGAAGCGGGACACGAATATATAAATTTTGGCAAGAGTTCAGTAGAAAGAATTACCTGAAACTTGGTGCCAATGTATTTGTGTATTTGCTGTTCTAAACTAAAGACCTGCTCACTTAGTGTATAGAAGCCATCTGTCATTTACAAAATGACACTTCCAATTTAAAAACACTAGGAAAAAAAATGTTTAATCAGAATTTTAGGAATATTTGTTAACCATGAATCTTGAAGGCCTAACTACTTTGCTATTACAGTGCAATTTGTCTGACAAGTTTTGTGGTTCACTGCAGAGGACGTACAAATGCAAGTCAGCATCACCTTGGGCAGATTACTTTATTTGTCCTTTGCCCCAATTTTCCAGTCTGTGGAATGGGAAATAAACATATTTTCCTATTTAGAGGAAAGGTATTGACAGGAGAGAGGGTTTGAGTGGGTTACTTGCATCACAGACTTCCACTAAGTTTTTATTACATGTACTTGCCAAAGGCATTAGAAAATACTGCAGATTTTTGAATATTAATGTGAAACTTTATTTTATGGTGAAATTATGCAACGTGGTGGGATCTGATAGGGCAGGAAGCCTGATTTTAGCTGTGTGTTCTAGGACATAAAAAGATATGAGCACGGACCACTGAAATACAAACTTTAATAATGAAAATATTTGCAAAAGTTTTATACAGAGGCTAGGTCCTCCTGGGTCGTCAAACTCAGTCCCTTTGTAAATTAAATTTTGCTAGATTTTTTTTTTTACTTGTGTATTGTGCTTGGTTTGTATTAGTAATATTATCACCATAAGTTCCTGAGTTATCGAGTTACCCTGCATAAATATACAAAGCAAAAGAAAACCTCTGCCCTGAGGAGCTCAGCCTAAACAGATGAGACAGATGGAGATGTGAAATGATTCACCCAGGATCACAGCAGAAACAGGAGGTCAGTCGCAGATGAAGGTCTTCGAACTCCAGGCGGACCCAGGGAATTAGGCTGCCCTGGCTCCTCCGAGCTCCTCCTTGGAGTGATGCTCTCCTTCAGGCATTGTCCTGTTTATGTTCTTTCGCTTCTCTAAATAGAAAATCCAATGTGCTGTGGATATAAAGTTTTAAATGTGAGTTTATATTGGGAAAATAGAAAAGCCTGATAAAAAACAGAAGCTGGTTGCAGTATATCCTGGGTGTGTTTCAGAAGACGAAGCTCTGACGGTGTTGTAAGACGTTTAAATCATGTATAGAGCCAAGAGAAATGTAAATCTTTATTAGCATCTTTGCTTTATTATACTTCAGTATTTCCTGTTAACAGTTGATTTTTAAATATGCTAAGTGCATCCATTTTCCATACAGTAGTTGTGGAAAGCCTTACAGGTTTAAAAGAAGAAAAAAAAAAAAAAAATAGAGTGAATGACCTCTGAAGACCTGAAAAGAGAAAAATTGGATAATAAATGTTCAATCAGTCTGAGGTATTTTGTAAATCAGACCACTTTTATTTGGATATACTCTTGTTTAACAGCCAGTTTAAATTGGGACCAGCATCCTGATTCTGGACAACATGGTTTTTATTGGAAGTCCCTGCCACTTTTAAACATCTTTAATACATTTTAAAAATAGAACTGTAAAAACCAGTAACCAGACTTCAAAGTGAAGACATGTTGTGCCAGAATTACGAAGCTGGTGCCGATTTTCACTGGTTATAAAGCCTTGGGAGCGCCCTGCAGTCCGTCCCGCGGTGACAAACACCAGGAGCACAGGCGGCTGGCGTGGGAGCACCCGCCGAGGGAGGGCACCCTCGGCTTCAGGGTGGTGCAAGATCTTGGACCCCTTTCTTCCAGCCTCAGTCATCTGCTCGTGCCACAGAGCCCCAGCAGCATGGCCTGGCCATCAGGAGGGGATCAGGGTCTTGGAGCATGGAAAAGCGGCGTGTTAATGGCAAATTCGGATGGTGAGGGTCTTTCAGTTGGTTTGCTGAGACTGTGAGGTTCTTGTAGTTGGTTTTGGTGCACCTCAGCAAGGCATTGCTTAGGGGAAAGCAAGGGAGATGCCTGAGTTTGACTCCACCAGACTAAATGCAAATCTAATGCAGCAGCTTAGTGTCTGCACTGCGTGAGACCTTTTCTGTCAGAGCGTGTTTGTTCTACACCAACCATTTAAAAAGAAGTAGATCCAAAAAAGGTCTCTAACATTGTATGGTCTGCAACATGTATTGCTCTAGGAGCGGGTGGATAGATGAGTCTGTAAAAGGGATGCCACAGTTATCTATCTGTATAATGGTGCTGGGAGAAACAGCCAAGGGAGAAAAAAGAAAACATTTCCTTTTTTGTATGACTGCCTAATATACGATGCTTTCCATGTGCTAAGGTGAAGGGAGGGGCTCTGCTGGGTTCAACTGGCACTGTTCAACTGGAGCTCCACCAACCTGAGCCGAAGACTGCAGTATTAGCCCTGGAGTTGGTGTCATTTAGACGTGCGCTGGTGGAGGACTGGACCCAGATGTTGCTCAAGCAGGCACTGGCAGAGTGGCTAGGGCACTTCGGCTTTGTACTTCTTCACTCAACTTACGTGCAGGTCCTTGGAAGTACCATAATATTTCAGTGGCTTTGCTTATGTTCTCCCATTGCTACACCTTCTCCCAGGAAAAGCACCACAGCAGAGCATGTGTCAGTATGTGGGGACCTTCCTCAGTAGCTCTCTGCAGTGTGCATTTCAGAATGGCTAGCACTGTTGTGTAGGATGGTATTGTTGCAACACAGCTTTAGACATCAGTTTGAAATGAGTAGGCTACGACAACTGGTTTATTGCCACCTCCAAATAGGCAACGATGTGAAAGTGATCTCTCCAGTGACATATCTGCAGAGAACCTTCACCTGGGAATAGGCTAATTGCACACTTGATGCCACTGCAAACCCACCTATGCATAACTAAAATGAGCACATATCTGACAACTGCACTGAATTTTAAAAGAAGTTTAAAAATACAGTGATTATAGAGCTTCAGGGCCTGACATATCTGCTCAACACTGAAAAATTTGTTTATTAAAGATAGGCTCTGTATCAAAGTTTTGGAAAATTAGGACCCAAAGATGTGCTTCACTAAATGATTAGTGGAAGAGCTTTTGGCAGAATGTGAATTCACGACGGTGTTAGGATTATCTTTGGCTATAGCTTTGGCATGGGCTCTTTCTGATTTTACTGTTAAAGAGAATTACAACTTTTGTTATGTATTAGAATATTATTTTTAAATCTGTAGGTGTTTGTTGGCATCCTTTGCATTCCAGTGTGTAGGTGGTTCCTGACATAACTGAGCTATTTGATATTTACATGTGACTATCATTATGGTTTCAGATCCTCTTACCAAATTTAAATAAGGTGCCTGAATATCCTACAGAGAGCTCTTACAGGTCTTTTTTTTTTTTTTTTTTCCTTTAGTTGCCTTGTCTAAAGGAAGTCAGGATCGGTTACAGTTGAATTTCTTCTTATTTTTTATTTCCCAGCAGCGCTGTATTCGTCTAAGATTTCTCCATCTTAACAGATTTAGAGTTTAGTTAACTCCAGTGCTGCTACTGTAATCCTGGAGAGCAGGTTACTGGCAGCAACCAAGAGAGCTGGCCTCCTCCAGACATGTTGTGTAATGCCCTTTGCGAGGAAAGAGGGCCCAGCTTTCCCCGTAGGAGAGGGGATTCGTTGCTGATGGTGCTGACCACACACGCAGCTCCTGTCCCTTCCAGGCTCCCTAGCTTGCAGACTGTTAGAGCTGAGTACTGCTGCCACACACAGTGTATCTAAATCTTGGCAGGGGTTAAGCAATCTTGGAAAAGATTGCTGACTGCACGCTTGGCAAAGGACCTCTTTCAGGGAGAAGGGTGAACCTTACCAGGTCCTCCACTGGTTTTCTTCACTCCCACATTGAATTACTGCAGTGTTCCCTATATGGGACTACTCTGGAAAGCGCTGTTAAACCTCCAGCTGATCCAAGCAGCCGCTGTCTGCTTGCTAAGCAGCTTTTCATACCTGGATCTTGATGAAGTCCATGATGCCCTCAAACAGGACATCCAGTGGGGAACAAATCGCTCATCACTATGTGTCCACGTGCAAGAGCAAGGGGCGCGTTGTGCTGGGCTCTATGCAAGCCCACGTCCGCGTGCCAGGGAGGAGAATCCCCATGGCAGAAGTCTCCGTTGCTGGAGACAGTGCCGCAGCCCTTGCCACTGCCAGCAGTGCCAGCGTGGGCAGCCGCGGTACTGGGTGGGCAGACCCTACCTGAGCGGTGAGGTGAGGCAATCAAGCTGCTTTGTGGGAGTTTGGCTACCACCCTGGGCATAAATCGTTTCTATATTCCTGCAGGTATTTAAAAGACATGTGGATGAGGTGCTTAGGGACATGGTTTAGTGGTGGACTTAGCAGGGTTAGGTGAACGGTTGGACTTGATGACCTTAAAGGTCTTTTCCAACCTAAACGATTCTATAAAGAGCTTGTTGTTTAGTTAGGATGTGTACAAAGAATGATAAAAATAATGAGAATGGGCAGACAGGGGATTGTATTTGATAGCTTTGAGTTTCTCTGTTTTTTCGTAACAAATGCTGTTTGGTTTTTTCCCAAGTTCCCTACAACCCCACTTTACCCAGCTATTGGATTTCTTGCAGGTGTCACAGCATGAGCACAGAATCAGAAATGCAGGGAGGACCTCAAGAGAGTGCCTCATCTGACCTTTTGCATGGAGACTGAATCAAGATGCCTGATTGCCTGGCTTGCCCTTCACAGGGATATTAGTACATAGATACTAATTCCTGGGCTGCCTTACACACCTGTGGGTATGCACATTAAGACTCTCTATTGGTTACAAGCAAAGTGTAAAGGGCACTGGGCTGAACAAGGTGCTGTGGGAAGGTCTCTGGAGTTCATGTTTTTCACTGGCATCTGTTAATAAGTTGGGGCTAAAACCTCTAGTTTGAGAAAGAGGCCAGCAGAGAATTTTACAGCTGTAGACAAATATCTAAAAGGATTTGGCTCATTAAGCATTAGCAACAAATTGCACAGGAATGCCTGAATATATTTTAAAAACAAATAAAGTGTAAGTTAAATACGCAGAGGACTTTTCTTTCACTCACGGGATAAATAAGAATTTTCTTATCTCTTGCCAGAAAGGTCTGCAAACAGGAGCTTTAATGGAGTTCAGGAAAGGTGTATGAATAGATGTATATAACTCTTACTTAAGCAACCATTTAGTCTCTGGAAGGATTCACTGGCTTACCAAATTGAGGAGAGAAATCAATGTTTTCCTGGGATCTATGGGTGATCTTAACTTTTTTTTCTTCAGTGCCCCCGTGACTGCTACCTGTATTCCTGTTTTGTGAAGAAAGCGATTAAGAAACAAGTGGTAGGCTTGAGATCATTCCAGCCAGT
The DNA here is from genome assembly GCF_030936135.1 of Gavia stellata. Classification (NCBI taxonomy): domain Eukaryota; kingdom Metazoa; phylum Chordata; class Aves; order Gaviiformes; family Gaviidae; genus Gavia; species Gavia stellata. Next base: position 25,325,809 of record NC_082601.1, on the reverse strand, counting down.
AAGTATTCAGACTTGAAGTGGAACTGGGAATGATGGGTCTTGGTCTACTCAGTTTATTGCCTCTGCCTTTTCTTCCTATGACGCTCTGTATTGTAAACTTAAATTATTACTGTACAGCAGGCATCTTACTCATCCTTATTAAACTGAGGGAGGTGTTAAAATTCTGCTCCAATCAACGTCAGAGAAAATACCTGTTCAAGGAAGAAATAGAACATCTGTGTCTGTCTGTGAATCACAATGATGCTGTGTTAGTCCCTTGAAGTGACTTATTCTCTTACATCTAGTATCTGATATCAGGATGCTTCTTGCCTAGCAGCCATGGAGATTACCCTCCTGAGCTGAAGTTCTAGGATGGTTCAACATCATGCAAAATTATAAACAAGTAAGTTTGTGTAAGATATAAATGCATGAACACTTTTACAGCTATTTGACAAGTTTGGGGTGAAAAAAGCAAATACTGCTTAGCATTCCCATTCATAGCGCTACAAAAATTTATTATTCACTGAGATTAAATTACAGTATAGTGAAATGAAAGTATGTGTATATGGTTACTCCTTAATGGACTCCTGATAGCATTTAAAAAAAACATGTAAACTTAGTTAATTGTAAAACAAATGCACCTCCCCCCCCCCGCAAGCTGTAGTTAATGGAGTTCTGCAACTGCATGATAAAGTTTGCTTTACAAAGAGGGCATACTCTACATTAATTTTACTTAATTCAGTATATTTTTTTATTATTCTCAGAAAGATAGTTCAATAAAGAAGGCACTACAGTTTGCGTCAGTGAGCACTACTTATATGTACATTGGATTTAATAATATATTAAGATAATCCTTCTGGCTTTAACATGCAATCTTAGAGATTGATACAATTTTGACTATGGAACAGAATATTGCCAGTATAAACTTGGTCAAAAGTCTGAGTCTTGGAATTAATATAAAAGTTATGCTCCCTCTACAGACAAGCATATGAATAAATACAAATGATTTACCTCAGCATCTTGGTTTCTTTTTTTATTAAGAGTTACAGTCTTCTATATAATATTTTCTTTGTTTCAGCAATATTTTCTGGAATGCTGCCTAGCACTGTTTGTTCTTACAGTAGGTGGAAATTAAATGAATATAAAGGTGCCAAAACTGAATAGAACTGATTATTTTCTTTCCAGTGATATAATCCTTCTAAACCCAAACTTTTAATTCCTAGCATCCTTAGCCTGTCAGGCTAAGTAGTCTAAACTAAGCGCCTCTTTTGTTTGTCAAAAATTAACTGGCAGCTACTAACAAACCATTTTCTCTCATTTAACTATTAAACTGTGAGGAACATCTAACTTACGGAAACTTTGCATTTCCATAGAGAGAGATCCTACTTGGAGGAGAAAGTATTTTCATTGCATTTGGGATGCTCAGGTATGATGAAGTTCCTTACATAGCACATGAGCTTGGGAATGATCCTGGCTCCAGTTTTTTGATATCAGTGTTCCCCCGTGAAAAGTCAATGAATGTCCTGAACACACAAATGGGTTTAGCTGCTGTGGCCTAAATACTGTTAAAAATCAACAATAATGGTGAGCTGTTCAAAACTGCAGCCTCCTGTGTAAGGGTCCTATGCAAAGGCCTTTGTGAAAATACTTCTGCAAACTGTGGACAACAAGAAAAGTAGAGTGAGCTGTGTCATTTCATTTAATCTCTTTCATAGCAGGTTCCAGCCCAGCCTGCGTAGATACAGGCTGCTGCATGCCACTTTTGTTAAGTTGCCCTTGATACTGTTCAAGACTGTATTCAAGCACTGTGTACAGTAGCTATGAACTCAGCAATTGTGAAGTACTTTTTAAAATTGGCACAAGAAAATCAAAGCAGAAGCAATATTAATAATATCATTGTTATTCCTTTGTTGCGGTATTTATTTCCACAGTTAAGCTCCCATTTTACTATCTGATGCTCATACCAGTAAGAAGAGGCAGTCTTTCTCTAGGACAGTCCAAACCAACAAGGGTTGATAAAGGAAAGGCTTATCCTTATGTCCTTTGTTCTCTTATATTCTCTTTTTTCTGCTTACATTCAAAACTTCTTAGGGTTGATGGCCTTGCCTTGCTGGCTGGGCAAAGCATGACACAGCTGATTAACAAAAATAATCAAAACTGAGACCTGATACAGAGTAATGACAGGATGTAGTCCTTATTAGGATTTATCCTATGGGAGAAAAACAAGGAAATAAATTGATAAGGAAAAAGAAAATGCAAATAAAGGGTTAAAAATGGGAAGATTTGTTTATGGAGTATCCTAAACTATAGAGTGGCACCTTGCTAGTTTTTGCTTTGGTGTGTGTTTTCTTCTGTGATTTTAGAGGAGGGAAGAATACTCTACACTAACTGCTGTTGTCAATGTGAAAAAACCTCCTACTTTTGCATTTGTTTTGGAGCCTGCTTGGTGAATTTCCTTGAAATCAGCAAGGTTTGTGCAGGTCACTAATCTCAGATAATTAGTTCTGGAGTTAAGCCAGCTAAGGGGAAGCTCATCTTTCTCTTGAAGTAAGTGAAAAGTGCAGCACGACAAGGGAGGGAGAGGTCTGGTGATTTGTGTTTCTGGGAATTAAATTTTGGATGCGTTACATAAGAAAAGAATCCAAGTCAGGACTTAGCACACAAAGAAAGAGCATAATGGGCCTTGCCACCACAATGGGGTACTGACACTGTCTGTAAATTCGGAGCTGGGAGGAATAAATAGATAAGAGAAAACCGAGGTACAAGGCTGATAAAAACATACGAAGTCTACATTCATTTCAGTTTAACTGCATCCAAATTTAGCTACTTGCCTGAATTACAAGGAGAATTAAGAAATGAATTTTTTAAAAAGCAGGTTTTCTTTATTTCTCAGGATCTGGGGTAGCAGGAATAGCCTGTATGAAATGGTTCCCATGTTCCTTCCACTTCTGCTCTTGCCTGCAAATGGTTCTTGCAGAGGCAGGTAAAGGGGAGTCAAATATTCCTCCAGATTTTTCTCAGCAGAAATAGATTCTAAGTATGTACAAAGGGCTGAAGAAAAAGAGCAGTTCTGCCTGTCTTTGGTATACTCTTTTTACAAAACAGGATGTACTTTTAATCTGGTGGCAAAACTGGTGTTGCAGATCAAAGGGCATCATCTACTCAGCGCAGAGGGGGAAAGGAGGCAGTGGCAGAGCAGTCATCATAGGGTAAAAATCTGAACTCTTAGATACAAACCAAAAAGAGATTTGTCTGAGAGGTCTTCAGGACTGGGACTCTTGGGAAATGCACACTTCTTGCTGATGAATGCTTTCTCTTACACTTGGTTGTAGAGCAAAACCTATAGCGAGGCTTGTTCTATGGGTTTAGTTTTACCTATGGTGGGTCCTTCCACCACCACCCTTCCTCCCCTCCCCGTCCCCCATCCCCTGCAAAGAATCTGAATTTTGAGCATCAGGAGTTTGTGCTTTGACTCTGTTTTCAGAATTACTGTACACCCTTAAAAGCCATTGATTTTGGATAAATTTGTACGTATTAAGAATCTAAGAATCTCTTGGGGAGTCTCCAGGTAGGTTGCTAGAAAATGGATTTCCAGAACAAGAGGGCTTTTTCTGAAAACACTGACTAGGGTGTTGAACAAATGCTGAGAGGAGAATATCTGTGGGGTTTTTTGTAGAAAGCCACAGAAAACAGGTTTGCAAATGAAATTGTCATCAGAAACTTGTACAGATGTCAATTAAACTCTAGAACGTGCATCAGATACAGCAAATCAGGAAAATGTACATAAACCCTTTTATTGCTGAGCCAGGAAAAGTCTGTTATTAGTGACAAATTTTAGTGCTAGACCCATGTGATAGGTCTCTTACAAAAAGTAGGTAAACAAATTTGAATGTTGGATGCATTTCGACTGATGGAGGCTTCAAGTTTTTGTTAACTTCAGTGATGACATAGCATATGCTGTAACAATCATATTTTTTCTGTCATGAATCATTTAATTATGTTAATTATTATCTTGGCAGAAAATGCAGTGTGGCAGAGCCTCTGTCACCCAAAGACCCTCATGGGGTTCTGTTATTTCCTATGAAAACCTAAAAAAGAAGTTACAGGAGACAATGGATTCTGGTAGCAAATAATGTATGACTGCTCACTAGAGTAAGCAAATGAAGCAGTGTTTAATGCATCTTTGCGGTAGACTTTCGAGCCTCTGTTCAATTTGAAGCACAGCTGGCGTGTGCTGAGCTTTAAGTCATAATTTTGTTATTGCAGAAGAGTGGCTTATAACTATATACTGGATCAGACAATTGTGGTTTTTTTGCTTCCAGTCTTTCTGTTTTGTGGTAACAATCATTTCTTTGTAGCCTGATGGTGACCCTGGGATAATCACCTTTGTTAGTTAATTACTTCAGGGAGCAAATGTAGGATCAGATAATTTGTGAGTGATTAGTGGGTCTGCAAATGTGAGGAGACTGATAGCTTTGTACACGTGTGCAAACACACACATGTGGAAGTGGACCTTTCGCTCTGCTCTATCGCCTATTAAAATATGTGACATCGCTGTAGTAGAAAGTGTGACTTTGAGATCTGAGTTATAGGTGCTTTGCCGGCTGTTGTGAATACGTAGTCAGTCATACATGGGAGCAGTTGTACTTGCAAAGTTGTAGCGGGAAGTTGTTGTAATGACTATTTCAAAAGATGGAATCAGACTCATTAGAAATCTAGGTCTGCATTTCAAATCACCACATGGATGTCACTATAGCCTGTACAGTAGCTTGCAACATATATTTGACCCTAGTAGAGATTTCCTGAATTAGAGAGTTTCTTTTAATTGTTTGTAAGTACTAATGGATCTGAAGTCTACAAACTGTCTCGCGTGTGGGTGCATACGGTATGCACTTCCAGTGTGTCCGCCCAATGCAGAGCCGTATGCTGTTGTTGACATTCTTGATTATAGTGTGGTTAATGTATCAGCAGTACTTCTGCTGCATTAATCAACAGCATTTATTTCTGGATGATCTATATCAGTTTGGGTCTGAATACACAAATATGCAAGTTTAAAATTCAATTTCTACCACTCTGCTTCCAAGTGAAATATTTAACAGATAGTCAACAATTAGGCATGGCAGTAGGCGTATTTAGTTTCAAATATGGAACAGTTGATGTCATCAAGAGAGTTACAAATGCTCTTTGCATATAATTAGCCTTGTGCTCAGGCCCTAATATTTCAAATATTTGGATACATGTTAAATCAATGGAAATATTCAGATATGAAAAGTCGAGCAAAAGTATAAATGTTTTTGCAGGAATGTGAAGTAATTAAGTGGAATGTTAAAAATATCATTATGATCTTATCTAATCTAAAAGGATGCAGTCTTAATGCTTGCTATTTTAGTTGGTTGTACAAGTACCACTTTGACAAACGCTTACTTCTATATACGAAAACGTGGATATTTTCAAGAAAAATACTCAGAGGCTGGTTGAAGAGATTTTACATTTTTTGCTTTCAGTATTAAAATGTGCTGCTACCGCACTAATTTCCATCTAAGTGAACAGTAGCAATATGTTGCTATTTCAGTGTGCATAAGCTTGGTGGCAGATTTTTTCATTGGTGGCCAGGAACCATTTTCTTGTTACTACATTGAATTAAAAATGTATTAAAAAAGCAGCAGCTCTGCTTGCTGTAGAGAGTCAGTTACCAGTGTTAAGATACTAGTATTTATTCTGAAGAACAGGGAATTAAACGCTCCACAAAGGAGGTCTGGGGAAGATGGCCAAAGTTACCCTGTCAAGAACAGCAATGTAGTCAGGACAGCCGTGCTACTCTAACGATTGGCTGTGCAATATTTTTTATCCCCTTTGTCAGCTGTTCATATGTGATTTTTTTTTTCACTTGTTTAAAATTTATGAATAACTTTTGCTCCCATTTTGAATAGTGTATGATCTTTGGTTAAACAGCACTATATAAACGTAATTTGTTATCTTGTATATAAGAAGGCAATAATAAGATTTCCTTTAAATACTTCTTAGCCAGCTTCTTAAATGGCCACTTTGAGGCTGCAACCACTTGTGTCTGATAAGTGTAAAAGATCAGCCATTGAAAAAGCCTTTTCCTGAAAAAGGATAGCTTTTGAGTTTTAGCAGTGGCCAAGCAATCGGTTTGTTTTCTGTTTTGTTTTGTTTTTACAAAAATAGGTGGTGCTGTGTTCTGCTAATTCTGATTCAAAGGGATCTAGGTGAAGTCATGGCCCAGTAATTTAAATACCTGTGCATTAACCATGTGAGCTCAGTTGGTTTTCTGCTATTAACTGGGCATGTTAGAAACATGATCTTGCATTTATAAAGTTAAAAACAAGGATGAAATTTTTGTAAGTGTTCTGCATTCAAAATATGGCCAGCTGATGATCACAAATATTACCACCCAATATCTACGACTCTGTCACTGCATGACACGTTTACGCTTGTTGAAATGAATCATGCCTTTCTAGTTCAATAAATGTTCCATTTGTATCTGCATACCTGCTACTGACAACAAGATTTCTGCAAATCCTGTAATAAGCAGTAATTGATAAAACACGATGTTCAAGATGCATTTAAGATGTCCTGTGCCATAGTCTCCTGAAAAAAAAAATATTATTCTGGATAGAGCAGCGTAACTCTTCCAAGGAAGTTTTCCCCTAAATCTCAGAAGTAAACACTTCTCTGCCGTTCCACCAGCACTATTCCATGAGAGCTGGTGGTGAGCCCAGGCTTATTAGATGCTGAGCATAACGGGGATTTTTCTCAGAGATTGCTCGTTAGGCAAGCAGAACATTTTCCTGAGAAATGCCAGGGTTATGGAAGTAGTTACAATTCATTCTCTTGCTCAACAGTAAAGATTTTTTTCCAATATCATCAACATGGTTCACTTAAATAATTTATCTAACTAAAATCCTAATTTTCTTATTCTTTCTGAATTACTTATTTCAAGTAATTACTTCTTTGTCAACTAAATTTCAAATCAAAATTGAAAACTAAATTTCAAAGGTTCAGTATCTGAAAAAAGATTTTAAAATTATAAAAGTTCTTCAGAAATGTCAATATGACTGAAATAGCTAGAATGAATTTTTTCGGCTAACATGAAATTATTTAATTTTCAAAATATGAAAAACAGAAATAAGATGCAAAAGAACCACTATCCAGCTGCCACTTGTATTCAGTAGCAGTATGTAACATTACTGTAAATACTGATTTGAGAATGCTTAGCGTGTTAAAGTTAGAACCAAACCGCAAATTCTGCAAGGGCTGAGAACCTACATTTAGTATTTTGTTACCTTTAAGTCCTATTTGCACAAATGAGAATATATCCTGAATTGATCAGGGTTTGTGTTGTTGACAAAACTGCTTTTTCCATCAGAAAATGACAGGTCATCGAAACGGATTTTTTTTTTTTTCCATAGCAATATTCCACTTTGACTAAATGTTGTCAAAAAGATTTTGCATGTGTCAGATGGGATTTTTTTTTTTTTTTTGAACAAGAGGAATTAACAACATTATGAATAAGATGCCCATTTAGGGGGTTAGAAAGATATCAGTTCATATCTTGCTTGACTTGGCTCTGCTTTGGGTTTTGTTTTAATGTTGAATAGAGATTAGTTTCAAAACCTCAACGTTTTTCACAAAACACGATTGTTTCCCAGCCCTCTCTATGTTTGAGGCCTCTCAGTAAGTGCAAAAGGTATTCTCAAGCTCATAAGACAGGAGTGAATGTGTTTATTGATGCCCTTGAGAATAACACTGTGTAGCAAGGATTGGTAAAGTGAATAATCAAAAAGTAGAAACATTTAAATGCATGTGCTAAATTCTGTGTATGTATGCCTAAGACTGGGTTATGGGTTTGACTGTAAGTATTGTAAACTAACTAATTTTAAATGAAATTTGAACTCGATTGAATCTCAGCATGAAGATGCCAACATTCAAATTGATTCATTAGCTGGCCTGAATTTCTGATAAAATTTACTAGCATGCACAGGCAGAGGATTTATCCTGTGTGATGTTCATGTCATTAACAGGAATCACCACCGGCAACATACAGATAATGTCAGCCTACAAAAAAAAAAGAAAATAAAAGACTATTTTAAACACTGCAGTTATTTAAAAAAACCCAAATGCTCTATCATATTAAAATATTTTTTAATTTTCTTTAGTTGTCACCTTAGAAGCGGTATAACAGCCAGAAGGCAACACAATGGAAGTTTTTGTTGAGCAGAGTATGCTTGCTTCAAAAAGCTAGTGTGCCAATAGAGGCACACATCAAGTGAAGCTAACATACTGGGTGAATTATGTGTCCCATCACACCAATGACTGCAGAGCCATAAAACCACCCTAAGTGTTCTAGTTACAATCAATTACATCATGCTTTAATCACATTTTAATGATGTATTAACCAAGATTTCAACAGCAATTAGTTTAATGGGTGTTCTCTTTTTTAAACTATTTTAACTGTGGCTATATCCAGTAAGATTAAAAAAAAAAAAAAAATAAAGCATTGATTGTGACCTCTTTCTTCTCCAGCAATTTTGTGTGATGGGGCTGAAGAGAGAGATTTTTCAGTTACTAAGCATTCATGACTTAAGTAATAATGTGTTTGACTTTGCGTGATTCTAGATGAGAAAAATCTCACAGTATATAAAGGTTCTGCAAAATCTAACATACTACATTGGAAATAGTTAACGTATCTCCTGTCCTTTAGGGAGGAAAGTATTACAGTGCCTATTGATAGCTAGGCAAAGATAAGAGAGAAACACAAAGTAAAATTATTAATCATACCAATTTTTATTAGAAGGGTTTAGAAAAGTTCTGCAGATGCCTGTAATATTTCCGTTGATACACATTTTCCATATAGAAAACTGGCAAACGTTGCTGGGAATCCAGCTCCCTTTAAAGCACTCCTAAGAATATTAACAGATAAAGAAAAGAGATTTCACAGCAAAACCCACATAAAAACCCATATTAGGAATGATACCAAACTTAAAGAATGTTGTAAAATGAGCATGGAAAAACGTACAAAATGAATTCATGCCCATTTACATGCTTTCAGTCAGGCTACCAGATAACAAAGCCTCTGTCTTTGTGTTAACACTGCAGATTAGGTCAAGTTTTTACCCCTCTGAGCTCTTTTCCTGTAAATGACGGGTTTTGATGTGAAACAAGCAACATGTCAAAGCAAGTTGAAAGATGTAGGCATTTTATGCCATGTCACAATGACAGGCCGGTGAATATTTGGGCCATTAGGGGCTTATTAGTGAATAAATGACCAGATGGTTCAGTGATGCACAGAGATGGACAGAACTGGATGCTACTAATCAGCACTGTCTGTACTTGATGTCAAATCACATGACACAGTAACCCATGGATACCGAATAAAAGTTACCATTAGCAAGTCAATTTGATATCTGTGTGGTGTAAACAGACTTATAACTGCACTTCAGAGCTGCCTGTTGTTAAGATGAAATAATGGTAGAGTATTTAAATAAACACACTCTACTCTTATCAAGTTATGATAAATATAAATAGAATTTCAATTCCCAAGATCTCCTTTTTATTCTGAAGGGACTGTGGAAGGGCATTTACATATTAGACTATCTCCACAGACAAAAAGGCTGGGCTGGAAATGCTGTAAAAGAGAAGCAGGAGACACTTCCTTCAAACACCAGGGTTAGCAACATCAAGGGATGCTTTTTTTGTGCATTTGTCACACGAATGCAAACTTTGAGAATAGGACCTGTTTTCTGGGGGGAGGCTGTTTGCGTTTTGGTATATTCATGTTTTGATTTTTTTTTTAATTTTTTTTTTATATTGATATATGTTTGCTTGCCACTACCTTAAATTTTTCTCATGGGTTTTTGAAAATTTATTTTGACAAACCCTTGTTAGCAAGTCATTTCCAAAGCATTGCATCAGGATTTAGAGGCTTTGGGTGTTCAGTAAGGACGAGATCCTGATCCAGCAGCTGATCCTGAACCACTATTGCAGGCAGTATCAGTCTTGGACGCAGGGGCCGAGCCGAGGCTGGGGAGAGGGGAGGCTTCACCACTGCACTAAATCTCTGTGAGCTTAAACTAAAAGGAAGTTTTGCCTTGAAATTGGTGGAAGTATATTTGCAGATTGTAGAGGTTTGGGGTGTATCCTTATCTCCGAGCCTATGGCAAACATGCTAGTACTGCACTTTCTTTAGGTGGAAACATCTGTATATCTGAGGCATGCTTTCCTTCTCTCTTACAGCTCTTTACGGAAATGAGAACAAATGCGGTGTTACAACCAATGATTTTTGATGACGTACTAATGTGATTTACAAGGTGTCTTGAAATGCTGAAGAAAACTTGTTTGAATTTTTCAGTCTGAAGAATCAGATGTAAATGTATGTTACCCCTTTTCTATAAGGGTGATGATGTTAGTGTATGAATTCTACATAGCGGGTGAATAATGTAATAATATTCGGTGGCTCTAGCCATGTTTAACCATGAGTTCCCCTTGATCCCGATTTTATCTCTCTTGCACCTCCTTTGTGGAAAGAAATATAGAAAGACTTTTATGGTATCAGTGGTCATGGAAACTGAAATTTTCTGTTCCCGTGATTGAATAAGAAATCAGGTAAGGATTAGGCAAGTCTAATAAGAGAAGTACTACTATGTGAGCAGTCAAAAATATGCTTATATTTTGAACATACTACAAACTTGGATTACCAAGAAATATAGCGGAATGGATTAAAATTGCGGAATATGTTGCCTATTTTAAAATTCTTGCTGTAGCATGAATGTATTTTTTTATGCAGAAGACACAAAGATAATAAAATAGTATATCTTAATTTTACAGGGTTGTCCTTTGGGAACATAATGCCACGATGCTTATATTGCTATAGTAATTGTTGCAATGCTGTATTAGCCAAAACACTAATATTTTTAACTGCCTCTGATCCAGTGATCATCTGAAGATATCTGGAGAAAAAGTAAAAGTAAACAGGACATACATAAAGGGATACTTTGGCTGGAATTCATAGTCTCGTCATGTTATGGAGCCTGAAAATCAAAATGGGTTAGAGAAGTTTGTGGGAGAGAGCTCACCAGCAGTTATTAACGACAGTAGACTGGGTTCATTTTCCAGCTCAGGAAACCCCTACACAATCAATTGCTGGAGGCTGGGAAGGACTACCACGCCACGAATGCTCTTAGGTTGGTCTTGTTCCTTTAACTTTTGCCTAAACATCTTCCCAGTGATCCTTGCTTTATTTTTTATATTAAATTCTCTACCAATGTCATCTTAAAATCTCTCTAAGTTTGGAGGAAAAAGTGCTTTATAGTTTATCCATTTTCCATTATTTTTGATACTGGACCTGGAAATGAGACATGCCCCTCAGGCTGCATTTCAGTCTGAACTAAATTTTGAGTGAATCTGGGATAATTTCACTGATTTGAGTAGAAGCCATTGCAATCTTGGTAGTTTCAGCACAGGCTGAATTAGTGTTTATGCTCTTCTTTTAATAAAAAAAAAAAGTAGTTGAATTCTGTACTTAAGAGAATAAAGAGCTAAAGAGAAGCATCATATAAACTCACGTGAATGTTTCTTTAACTGTGGTTATTTATTTCCTGAAGGTTTTATTTCAAATGTAAATCTGATGCATAGGGGTTATAGCTCAGCAAATTCACCCTGTAGCAGCTTTCCCATTCCAGTTGCGACAGATTGCTTTCTACTGATGGTTTTCTCTGGGTTTGCATAGTCAGTTGGCTATGAATTGGTGATCCAATATAAATCCTTGCAGATGTCAAGATATTTTTTTCTGAAAATAAGGATGTTGTCATCATGTTTTCTGTTGATGACAACAATGTTACTCCAAAAGAAATGCAACTTTCTTAAAGCAGTAATACCTTATAGAAAGATCTCATTTTTAGAAAAATTGTTTTTGGACGGAAAGAATTTTTTAAAGTAAATTCTATAGGAAAACTTTCTGCAATAATGTAATATTTGCACGGCAGTAATAAATAATTTTGAGAAGAGATATAGAATAGTTGTTGTCCCTTGTGGGTGGCTGTCGTGCCAGATAATGGTTGCTCAGTGGAAATGGTCAAAAGCCCTCAGTCAAAATTGAGAGAAATACAGCAAAAATCTGCATATCTGCAACCTTACTGCAAAACATAGGTATCTGATAAGCGCATTGTAAGAAAGAATTACTGTGGGTATGCGTGAAAATGGGATGGATACTTTTCCTCTGACTTTTAGGTTTGAAGGCGTGTGCCGGTACCTTATTGCTGGCTGGAGATTGTTTAGAGTCATCAGAGTCTCTGAAAGAAACTTTTCCCTCTCCTGCTTTGCGGTGCTAGCTTTCCACCTGGCCTATACAGTTTAGATGGAGACTTGCTCTGTGGCTTGCTGGACACCAGCAAGGATGCCGTGGCGATGCGGAGGACACGAGGTGTGCAAGAGCCCAGGTTTTGCCGGGCCTTTGGGTGAAGACTGCCTTGCTGTTCTTCAGTTTTCTTAACTTGCAGATAACTCAGACCAATCTAAGGTAAAATGTATGAAGTAACGTATATTCGTAAAAGTCAAAAACTTGAAAACATAGTTTACAAATGTTTATGAAGGGCAGAAGTGATGCCAAAAAAAGAAAACTATGTATAGATCTGCTTAAACTAAGATTACATCTAACAGGTCATCCTTGTCTCTGTGAGATCTGGAACATTTACTGCACAGATATAGATGGAGTTCAGCTCCATATAAATTTCTGTAAAGCTTTTTTGCTCAATGACTGTCCTGAAGGAAAAGGTCTGTGAGCAGCTTGGTCGGGGTGAACATGAATTCCAGCAGCCTTCTGACTGCTAGAAGGAGGAGAAAGAGGAGAGACTATCCAAAGCACGACTCCCAGGGGTCCAGCAGTAAGAAGGGAGCCTGAAAACCCAGAGAAATAGGAAAGCTCCCCACAAAGCAGTCAGATGAAAATTTTAGTGTATATTAAGTAATCTCTGATTAGTCAATGGCCAAAGATTAGACGCATATTTTGGAGGACAGATCTCATAGAGTACTAACAGCTTTACTTAAGACATTATTTGTAATCTTTCTCTAATTGCATTAAATTGTGAGTCTTAGTGGACACAGAGGAAAATCTGCCTGCCTACTTAACGTCCATTTCTGTTGCCACTGAAGTCAACTGGAGTTTTGACACTGCCTTTTGCGGAAGAAGCCTGACCCTGTATTTAGTGCATTACATTGAATAATTGCAACATACCTGCAGAATGACAATGAAAAAAATCATGTCTTTGACCTGCTGCCTCTGGTGGCTTTGTTATAAGTTTGCTGAGGATGCAGCAGCTTCATATAAGCTGCTGCTTATTTACTAATTAATTTACCTGTGTATATATGATTAGCTCTTTTGCAGTGGTTTCCTAGTAATCCAATTCTGATATGCATCCTTTGTTTTCAGTGACAGGATGTGTGGGTGACTGGGTGTGCATGACCACAGGCTTCCCTGTCATCAAATGTTGGGATAATTTTCATGATTACCTGTTCTTTTAGCAAATTAATTTGAGCAAGTCTCCTATTTGTCTTATACCTTCAGAGGTTTGGGATTTGAGTCAAACTCCTATCAGAAAAGCAAAGCAGCTGATCATTACATCTCTATTCCATATTCTAGTTCACTTTTATGATGTTTATAAAAGAAGATTTTTAAGATTTAAAAAAATGTTGACTTAATCTGCCTTGACAGAGAGAGTATTGGTTGGTGTTACTAATCCAGCAACCTCTTTCTTCTAACCACTGAGCTCTAGTCATGAAATTATTTCAGTATCAAAGTATGCAAGTATGTGGGTGTATCTTTGTAAATATGTGTACATGCATAAGATAAGCTGCATATAGGAAACATAATGCTGTCTAGACATATCTGAAAAGCACTCTCAGAAACAGCTTGCTTTGACAAGGAAGCTGTTTTTGTAAAATTCTCTCTCAGTATTTACTGACAATTAAAAACCCAGCAATCTTCTCAGTAGTCCATTTGTCCTTTCTGCTTATCCCTTGACTGAACTCAGAGGGCCGTATCCCCCCGCACTGGCGATGCCCTGCTTGTGCTGTTAGCGCTGATTGCTGAAGGAACGGGAAGAAATCCTGCTGCCTTCCTTGCGCCTGGCCCGGTGGAAGCAGCATTTATGCTTCTGGCAGTTAAAATAATTCAAATTAGGAAAGAAAGTTCTCTACTTCAGGTGCTAAATCTCTGTACCACCAAGTGATGTAGATTTTTATGCTCTTGCAGTGACAGAAAGCAGCCCACAAGTGAGTGGAAGAAAATAAGTCTTTTGAGAGGAATGAGCGGACTTCATGTTCCCAGACAGCATCCCATCCTGTGAGCGTGGGGTGAGAAGTATTTTAGTAATGCATCACCTGAAGCTTCATGATACCTCATGCAAGTGCACTTCATTAGCAATTTCTGATATTGCTGTATTTCAGATTTTCTAAACTGGTAAGTTTCAATATTAATTTTCACCCATGCAGGGGCAAAAGCAGCTGTCTGAAAATACCAATTTTACAGGAAAAGAATGATCAACTGTATAAAAGAACAAATGAACAAACAAAAAGATCCCTATTTTTTTCCTATTCTGTTCTTTTTCTCTATCCTGTTCTGCCTTTTTTCATTCCCTCAACCTTGAATTAATTTTCTCCTCAACTGACCAGGATTTATCAAGAAGCAAGTCTGACTATGGAAAGACATGATGTTCCCTTTCTCACTTTCTTTGGGCAAAAAGTCAAGCTACGAGTGAAATATCTCCCTAACAAGGGTAAAGAAATCTGGAAATCTCTTCTTTTATGACCATGTGCAGGTAAGAACCCAAAGCACTTACAAAACAGACCCCATCTTTTCCTAATATTTCCAATTCATGTTGGAGTTCACTCTGCCTGACAAGTTCTGGGTTATCAGCTGGGGAAAGAGAGAGGAGCTGAAGAGATACTGCTCTCACACGAGAAACAGGGGAGAGGGAATTTTTCTCCCTGTTAACAGCAGAGATGCTGTGGCAGTGCCCTTTCTGAGTTGAGCCCTAACCCTGAAGCAGTGCATTAGGGCTTTGGGTGGACAGTTCAGTGCAGGAGGGCATAAAAGGCTTACTCAGCTCTTCATACAAATTTTCCATCCAAAGAAAAAGCAACAGACTGTTCTGGAAAGTCTGAAAAATTACATGCAATGTAATTGTTTCCTTCAAGCATCACAGCTCTTGAAGTATAGACTGAGCCATAAAAGGCTCCTCCCTGTTCTCTCCATGTTTTATTTACCACATGGGTACCGCATCCTAATGTCAGACTGCTTTATGCTTTTACTAGCATGCTGTTTTCAGCAGGCATTATTAAAAAGCTTCACCTGCCTCAGTACTTCCTAAATGTATCAAACACATGAAAAAAAATATTCAGATTATCTGAAAAATGTTTGAACTTCTCTGAATTTGGTTGTATATTTCAAACATTCAAGACTTAGTTTAGAAGATACTAAAATGTTTTGGCAAATCTCAAAAAAATAAATGTTGGTCTTCATTTCATATAGATACCATTTATTTTAAATCCAAAGAGATATCACTGTGCATTAAGTGTTATGCAATTATAACATCGTTTCCACTGATGATGAGGTTGGCTTTAGGATATGGGTAGTATCATATCCAAACTAGCTTAAAATTGTGATTTACGATGAGCAAGACATTTAGCTGTTAGGATGGATGTAATAAATGCCCTTAACTGATGACCTATCTAGAAATACAATAAATGTAAGGAAAAAAAGCAGCCACGTATCTAGTAGTAACTCATCTTAAATATGTCTAATAACAGATAACTTCAGCTTTTAAAAATTGCTCTTGGTTTTCTTATCCAGAAAGATGCTTTCACTAGTCTGACAGTACGAGAGGTCCATTTATTAGTTTTTCACAGCTGGAGATGTTATATAGTTACTGCTGTTGATAAACAAGCTTCCCCACAAGCTGACTACACCAGCCCTATCCACAAAAATCTAGGCATTGCTTCTGGGGAAAAAAAATTGTTTGTGACTGGGACAGATTGAGGAGAGGAAAAACGCCATCTCTTCCAGCAATGATGTTGATGGGAACGTGGAATATGACTGAAAATTCATTGAACTTTGTTTCCTCTTGAGTTGCAAAATATGTTCCCTTTGCATGAAAAGTCCATGCATTGCTCTAAATGCATAAAAAAAGCATGCTTATAATTCAGAGGAATGTGTAGAAATTGTATTTACGCTACTGTATTTTGGAAAGACAAATCTACACAAAGCTGTGTATTCGCACACCCTGTTCAAAGCATCTAGCTTTGTTCAGAGCCCTCTGTAGACCCCAGTCACCAAACAGGGAGCCTATCTTCATTCAAAGGTATGCAAGCTTGATGTTTGAAGTGACCCTACCTACTGTCAGAACACATGGGAAAAAAGGCAAGATGCTGCCAGTGCCAGGGTACTGTTGCAGAACAGAGTTGTGCATCTTGTCCATGATCCTGGATGGTTTTCTTCACTTCAATAAAATGACTGGAGAAGGTCAAAGAAATATTGTTGGGAATTAAAATGTGTCAAAAAGGAATGAGTAGTTTTGTTGTAGAGCTGTTGAGACTCTTCTATTGTAATGACTCCTGTTTTCTCTTGCAGTCAGTTAGACATGAGCGAGTTCTCACAGGAAGTCCTTCATTGTTTACTTTCTTTTTCATACGATAATTAGCTGTTATCAAAATTATTTTAACAATATGCTTGCCTGCGGTTTTTTGGGCAATATGCTTTCATCTGTGGGTGGACAGTGGAGTTAAATAGCAACAAAGATCTTCTCTAAGGTAAGGGGAATAAAAGAACCCTTCCTGTATCTTTTTTTTTTTCCCCCCTCCTTCTAAGAGAAAACATGGAATCATTTTTAAATTCAGAGGGATTTTGAGACTGAGCTTTAAAATCCTAGGGTATATGTGTGAAATAATCTACCAACTAAAAGCTATGGGCTGGTCAGCTGACCTACAACCCCTGCTACTCTGATACTCTCCAGTGTGTAGTAGTATATGATTCATATGCCCTTATTTCTGACTGTGTTCATCTTCGAAATAATCACTTCATTCTAGATAAATGTATTCAGTGGTATGACTACTCCATCCATCATATTAGGTAGGGTTGTGCAGCTGAATGCAGTTCTATTCCAGATAATGATGGTCTCTAATATTTCCCTGAAAATATGGGTAATTTATTATCATAGGCTAATTATGCCCAATACGGCTGCAGGCTGACATTTATTGCAAGAGGTGGGCTGGAGAGAGCCAGGAGGCATTGTGTTGTTACCAGAGCAGTTTCTGGGAAGGAATTTAGCTGCTTGTCCAGCATTTCTGCCAGAGCTCTGGGAAGCGTTTCCCTCCCCACAGCGTGCTGGATGTACTTGCTTCTCCCCTGTTTCAGGCAGGATTGATGGTTACCCATACCTCTCCTTGGTTAGGGATCACAAAAACTGCTTCTCTCCCCACACCAGCCTCCTGGGCAGGAGCACAGTTGCTGTGTTTCAATGGCAGGCACCTTCGCACCTAGATCAGCCTCAATAGTAACTGGATTTGCAGGACACAGATCCCCACACTGATGGCCTTGGTTTCTTCTCCAAGTGGCAACTTCCAACAATTTCTCCTCCCCATCTCTGAATGCACAGACAGGGGATGCAAAGCAGTAAAATCCTGGTTTACAGCCATCTGCCTTTCATCTGGGACAAATACAGCTCTCTGTGCCTGCCCAGGAAAACTCAGACCCAGAAACTTCCTTCAAGATGTGATCTCCCAGGCAGAAAGAAAAAATGTCACCCAGTCTTTCTGTTGTAATTTAACCATTTCTTCTGGGTGTTTCTGTCTTCCATTGCTGCTCTTTGCTCAGAAATTAATAGTTGAGGAAAACATATTGCTGTGCAATATGTTTTTGTTCATCTTGGGAATTACTCCAGGATAGCTCTACCTACTTCAGATCAATGACAATTTTTTGTTGACCTCAATGGGAATGAACACTACCGTTATTTTTTATTACCTATGCATGAAGTAGCTCAGTTGTCTGAATTCTTCTTTAATCCCAGTTTTATAGTGTTTATACTTCTCTTTTTGTGAGTGTCTTGCCACTGTGGCCAAAGTACCGCTAAGAATTTTATCAGAGCCTTCCCGTAATTTTGAAAACTTCTTTTAGGTCACATCTGTGGCTGTTATTTTCCAGGGAAAATAACTCAACCCCCTTAACCTTTTCTTACAACTTAGATTTTAGAGACCTGATATTTATCTTTGTTGCCCTACAGCACATCCTTTGCAAGGCAGTGTCGCGCTTCCTGTACCGCAGCGCCCAGCCCTGCAAACAGGTCTAGGTAAGCTCCGTATGGGTTATAGCCATTAAAGATCTTATATAGAAAGTGTATCACCTCTTGTTTACTGCTCTATCCCCTTGCTAATACCACTTGATGTTGTTTGCCTCTGCCTGCTGCTGTGCACTAGGTTGATGGTTTCGGTGATTTTTCTACAATAACTCCCCAAAGCCGTCAGCTGTGGTAGGGTGCTTCACCCGGGAAGGGACGTGGCCATTTCGCCACCGGGGAATTTATGCTGGGTAGTCCTGGGAAATAGGGAAAACATATTAGTCAAAGTGCTTTGTGAAAATATTACTCTTAGTGAAAGCAATCACTGCAGAGTATGTAATGATTCTGGACTGTGAAACGATATTTGGGGCCAGGGAATAAAAATATATCAATTTAGTGATTCATTTGGACAAAACCGAAACTGTGGAAAGCTTTTTCCATTATTGTTGTCTTTGTGGAGCTATTCACAAGCAGCAATAGCATCAGCAGAGTGCACAGCTGCTTTATTAGAGGTGCCGTTCAGAGGTGTTTGATTTTTGAGGTTCATGTAAGGTGAACAGCCAAGACAGCAGAGACCATCCTCTGGTCCATCAAATTGGAGAGATGTTCAGACAACTAGACAGTGACTTCTGGGCCAGTGATTAATTTACTGACAGTTTAGGCAAAACTGCTTGTTCTTTAATGTCTTTGAAGACCAAAATCAGCTTGGGGTTTATAAGCAGGTTTCATGTTTGTTTGGGGTGACTTGAGAGGGAGTGTTCCTCCTTCACGTCATAATTTGTACTGGGAAACAAAAAGCAGAATCACTTTTTAGCCCGGTTAAGTGCGTTCATCTAATTATTGGAGTTTAAAGAGTTTACTGCTGTCATACGTGGGTTTTACTGGAGTGTCTGTTGTCCAGCGCTATGTCTGCATAGATCTCTCCAAGCAAGGCAGCAACCCGCTGTTAGTGGGGCTCTTCACCTCTTCACCTTTGATGGATGGTAAAAACCAGACAACTCCCTGTGAAAACGGCAAAACTATTTTCAGCACAATTATAGAAAGTGCAATTGAGATGAGGTAAAGTTTAGGGAGGTGAAGAAGAGATGATGAAGAGCTCAGATGTGGTCACAGTGTTAGAAATTACCCTCTCAGATTACCTCCTCTTTCTTCAGACTGCAGAAGACATCTGCCTAGCATTGGGCAATACTTTTGATCTTGATTCCCTAAGCTGTCAGAGGAGGAAGGAAAGCACATGCATTTGCTAAGCTATTAGGTGACTTTGGTGGTACAGAAAGGGAGTGCTAAATGCTGCTTTGAATGACTTCTAAAGTCTTAGCAACGTGAAGGAGCTTTGCCCAGGCCAGGTAAAAGGAAGAAAGTATCATCTGAATGAAGAGAGGGGTATATCAGTGAGCACAGAAGTATAATTATCATATTTGTATCATGTAATTGTCATACATGAGAGTGAAGTCCAGCACTCAGCCATTGATTTGAGGCAGTGTCCCTTGATGTACTTGTCAGCTAGTGGCACGCATGCAAGACCACTTGGGATGGCCTTCGGTTTGCCCATATTAGCTGTAGATAATGTCACTCCTAGATATGACTGAGGAAGCAAGTAATTTATTCTGAAAACACTTCATATGCAGCAGTTTTTAATTTTACTTTTTCACCCACATTCGGTTTTATCAGCCTACAATTTATCTCTAAATTCAAGGTAAGCACCAAACATAAGTCTCCGGAGGATGAGTTGAAAGATGCTGTACGGCTACATCAGGGTGGACAGCCAAGTTGCATGTGGCTCTTTGGCTCTAAAAATATGCGGGCTCAGCTGGAGCCTGGGAGGGCACGTAAGCCTGGCGCTGCAGAGGAGGTGAGCAGGTGGCATGGTGAGGGCACTGCAGTCTGCGGGGGGAGAAATGGAATGTTCTGAGAGCTGGTGCAGCCCCGTATTGTAGCCATTTATGTCACCGCATGGTTCGTTTTTTCATTCTTGGTCATCGTTGAAATAGGTGATTGTGAACAAGTTTGAACTTAAAATCTTTTCAGAAATGTGAGAATCCTTATATAAATGTGCAGTTTCCACATGATCTGAAGTACCGCCCCCAGACAGTCAACAGATTTGTATTAAACCATACTGTGCAGTAATCTTTAAACATTTTTTGCCTGTTTCAAAAAGTAATACATTTTGTTTCCTATTGTTGGGTATGGTACTTTAAACTGCAAAAGAGAGTGGATTTAGGAACATGTATGAGCGAATGACAAATTTTAAGTACTGTATCAATAAAGACATTACAGAGGTGATAGAAAATGAGAGGCAGGATCCTTTCTATTGATTGCCAGACCTAGGAATGCTGCGGTAGCTGTGGGTGTCGCTGTGTTTCGCCAGAGCCACTGTCCTACGCATCCACTACGTCTGCAGACTGATGTGACAGAGCTGTTATTGCTGATCCTGAACAAAGTATCAGTTGATAAATTAGAAAATGATTATTCTCAGCCAGCACACTACTGAAGAGTAAGCTATTAGATATTACTATTATTAATAATTGCTCCTTTACATTGCAGCAGGATCACTTTTTTAAACCAGGCCCTCCTGCTTGTCCCAGAGAGTTTGCAGTCTGCTACAAGGCTGATGCCTTGAAAAGCCTACAGAAGGAAGGTAAGGTAAGAAACATTCACCAGCCCCATAGGCTGTGCTTTGGGCTTCCCAGGCAGAGAGGGAACTGCAGGGCCTCACTCCCAAACCTTCCACGGGCGTTGCAGCCTGCCCAGCACCCTGGCAGGGCACAGAGGCACTGAGGATGTCTCTCTCATGGTCTAGTAAGGTACAGAATATTCCGTGAGGAAAGCTCACGTGAGCTAAGACACTAGTAGGGTTTTATTGTTTTGTCCCCTTTCTGAGCCCCCCGCTGTCATTGTTTCTAAATTGTGGAGAAAAACCTCACAAGATGCCTGGACATAAGTGGGTTGGGAAATATATTTTTTTGTAATTCCTTCTGGCCTCTGTATTATTTAAAGGCTATAAGAAACTCACCAGTAACCATTAGACTTGCTACTTTTCTGTCAAAATGTCTCAAAGTGCAATGTGAAATCTAATCATGATTTCTTTTGCCATGTATCTGCTGAAACCATTGGAAGTATAACAAACAGCAGAACTTTTCTGAAAAGATCCAGAATACAAATACTTGTTTATAGTAATTATCTGCACTGAGCTGGCAGGCAGGAAAACCTCTCAGCTAGTGGCAAGTAACTTCTTTTCTGTGCCTACCTCCAAATTCCAGGAGTCCAGTGTTGCTCCTCCCTATATGCTGTTACATAAAAGACTATTAAGGAAACTATCACTACTGCGGGTAAACTAAAAAACAGTTAGACTTACACAAACTGCAAATGTGATAAAAATAGAGTAAATATGTTTTTAGGTGACACTGTCTCCTGAGAATTATACAGCTGAATAATTTACTTGGTTTTTTGTTAATTTAATTAATTGATTAGTTAATTAGATATTGTTCATAGGAAGCTGCCATGAAAAAAAAACAAACATTTACTGCAATCCCACTTTTTTAAAATGAATTTCATTGCCATCAAATAAAGACCATGTTTGTGTTTGTTTCCTCTGTTTAAATTCTGCTTCCTCCTTGTGAAACTGTTAATATGGTAGAGCCCTGCTCTGAAATTGCCTACAAACTCTTAAAAACATAGTTAATTACAGATAGCCCAATTTAAACTTTACAGCATTCTTGATACATTCAGAATGTATGGAAGGTGGTTTAGGCTAACCAGCAAGAAGAAACACATTGTACTACTTCTGCGTGCTTGGAGATCAAGCAAGAGGGGCTCCTTCTGCCGACAGTAAAAGTGAGGCTCACTAAATACAACTGGGGAAGGAAAAAATTAAAAATTCTGGTGATAACATGGATGAAATCTTTCGATTAAATGCTGGTCTTGGTTATGGATATTCAACTGCTACAGAGTGCAGTGCAGGGGGCTGCAGGGATTAAAGCTGCAAAAAAGAGCCATGCTGTAAGCACCTTGTATCATATTCCAACAGTATGTGCAAGTAACTTGCTGCCTAAAAATGGTTTGTTTGCATATTGCTTCAGAAGTGTTCTGGGGGGTTGTTCCTGCGTGTTGTGTGGATCTGGGCACAGAGGCTGCGGGAAAAGAGCTGGGAAGGCAGCAAGACCGGACCATGCTCTGGATCTGCAGCAGCCTTTGGCAGGTCATCCAAGATGGATTTTTTTGATTCTACTCTATAAAAGAAATCAAGATGACCTATCTTTAATGCTTGTAGGTTAAAAGCATTCTGTAAGAGTCAGATAGCGCTACTAAACACTTGAGTGGCGCAGAGGTGTTGTGCAGAGTGAAAAGAGCGCAGCAGCATGGTGCTGGGAAAAGGGGCAGGGTCTGGCAGACATTTGGGAGCACATTTCCATCACAAGAGCTTCAGGATCACGGAAAATTGTAGTGACTGAAGATCTGCAAGACACCACTTTTGGTCCGAGATCATGCTATTTTAAATTATCGTCTTAAGGCCATTTAACAAGGTAAAACTGCTTAGCATTTCAACTCGGGAAAAATGATGTCATTTCTATGACTCTTCCTGAGACTTGCCAAGACCATAAAACATGGGCCTGCCAAACTGACCTGCAGCAGGTGTGGGTAAGAAGGCAGGAGTGCGAGGTGTCTGAAGCTCTGCACTGCTTGTGGCCACTGCTTGGTGCGTTTTCCAGAAACCCACATGTGCCCCCTCAGAGAGGGTCGACCCGTGATGAAGAATGGCATTTTCAATGGGTCCATCAGGTCAAAAAGGCTGTCGGTGGAGGATTGCTCCTGGGTGTGTGGGTTGCACAGAGCAAAGAAGTGCTCTCTTCTCCTTACAACTCTGACCCATACACCCAGTCTCATTTTTCTTTTTCTGGGAAGGACAAGGAGACTCCCTCCAACCCAAGCAGCCATCTCCGGGTGCAAGGAGGAGGTCCTGGAACTGCCGAGCTCCTCTGCCCTCTCCCAGCTGCGCCATGTTCAGATGACCCTGAGATGCTGGAGGAACACTGGGATGCCCAAAAGATGCCACTCTGAGACATGTGCAAGGTGTTGCACCCTGTAAGAGAGGCTGGGATGTCCTGAGCAAACAAGGATCGAGGCTGTGACTACCTGGAGGACAGAAACTGGGACGTTGAATTAGTGCTGTTTGCTCTTCCAGGTAAAAACAATTTTGGAGAGAGACGTGTCTTGCGCAGGAACCACCTGACGTTTTCTCTAGACCTCTCCGGAGCCCTGCTTAGGAAACAAAATGTTAAACACCCCTATCTTGTTGTATGTCATTTCCTAAGTGACAGCTGATTACGTTTTAGGAATGTTTTCTCATTTTCTGAATTAAATCAGTTTGGCATTCTGTAGCAGACAGTACTCATTAACCTTTTAAGGATTGCCAAACTGGTTTGAAGCGTTCAATGGAGGGGGAAAAAGAAAAGCAAAACCCCCTCCGTTAAACATCATTGTAATCTGATGCTTCTGAAGCAACAGGCAACAAAGGTGCTCTTGCAATAATTTATTAGATGTGACACTGGTTTATACTATACTTGAGCAGGTTTGAAGAGGCTACAAAATATGAACTAAACTCATGACATATAGTATGAATGACATTTGTTATCTTATCAAACTTTGATGTTTAGAATGATACTAATTTTCATAATTAATGTTTCTGTATAACTCTTCTAGACCATTGGGAAGAAGAAAATAAAAGTCCACTTTCTAAACCTCAGTAAGCACACACAGCAGAAACCAAGAGATAAGGAGCTGCATGATCTCAAACCACTACTGCTGATGAATTCAGGAATATGTAAGTAGAACTAAATAAGAAATTTAATGCAATTCTGCAGGTTTTTGTCTTTCTTTACCTCCCCCAGCCCTCAGAATACATTGTGGACAGTGACTGGATGATATCCAAGTCATGACTATTGTTATAAAATGTACCTATTGAGTTGGTGAGTGAGGGGAGAGGTTTAAAAATGCTGATACTATATGTACACTTACAATGTTTGTGTGTCTGACCAATGTCTATGATGTTTATGGTCTCTCATAGTCTGCCTGCAATAACTATTGGTCCCTGATTCTTCAGTACTGTAAAGACATTATAATATCCTCTTTTTGGTGAGGCTTAGTAACAAACTAAAGCTACACAAATTAATCTGTTACTTCATTTATATCTTATGCGAGTACTGTGTAAGTAGCAAATGTCTGTAGCCACCTCTTCCGGTAACGTTGCTTTTCCGTGCAGGGCAGCTACTCGTCACAACATGGCACCTGCGCATTTTTTGGTGGGCTTTTAGGCAAATAGGTTTTAAAACAAAGCGGTAAAACTTCTCACACAGCCCTTCTCCCAAGAGAGGAGACTGGGTCAGGCCCATTACTTTGGGGACCCATCAATATGCATGTTTACATAAAGGGCTAGGATGTTCCCAATCCGGACTTCTTAGCAGGGGCATTGGCTTCTCCCAAATCCGCTGTGGGTAGCTTTGCCACCTTGTAGCACAAAGAAGACAACTACCTAATCGTTTGGCTCACGGGGAGAGCAGTGCTCAGCAATAAGTGTGCTGGAGCTTTGGTATCAGCCCGCTGGTCATAATAAGCCAGCCAAGGCAACTGGAGGCCAGCTGGGGAAACCACCCCTCTGCACAGCTCCTGGTGAAAGAAAGTACTGTGCCCAGTACATCCAGGACAGGAGCCATGCCATTTCAAGATACTGCCCTTGCTGCAATTCCCTCTTCATTTTTCCTCTTATGAGGATAAAAGAAGAAAAAAAAAAAGTAAAACAGTGAAGATGCCAACTTGTTCTTTGCATCCCCCCAAAAAATAACTTGGAATAGGAAAGAACGAACATAAAGGATACCAGGATGCCTGATTGCTCATTCCATTCAGTGATGTAAGAGGGAAAATGTGGCCCTCTGCTTTTTGGGAGGATCCTATTTAACCAGCAGCCATTACAGCTGATATTTATTTAGGGTGTATGCTGAGATTCTTTAGTGTTGCTGAAAGAGTCACACTACATATTGGAAGAGTAGGAATGCTTGTAATTTAAGGAGGTTTCATAGCTCTTCTAACCATGTCCTCGTGAAAGAGTTGAGTGGAAAAGCTTAAGAACTGGAATTGGGCATTGACTCTTTATAGGAAATATCCATGCAAATAGAAGACGTTGCATTTTAACTTAGAGTAGATGCACGTATATAACCACAATCATATGGACTAAACATTGGCGGTGGAAGTATTGCTGGGGATAGGGTGCTTTTCAACTCTGTTGCAGATAACTTGTCTCGTACAGTAAGGGCACCAATAGCCAGTCATGCCTGATATGGATGGGTTTTAGACCAAACCTTACTGAAGGGAAACGTGGGGCACCCACGCCCCTTGTACCTGCATATTGTATGCTTGGCCAGCGTGGAGGAAAGGAGGAGAGGTGGGGGGCAGCCTCCCCGAGGCTTTGTTTCCTGCCCTATGGCACAAATTTCAGTGGGTGACATGAAGATCCTGTCAAGCAATGATACTTCCTGAACTTAGGTGGAGTTTTCTGGCTACCAGAACATGTCAGCTAATTAGTACTTAAATGTCTGTGTAGCAAAGGATGTACATCTATGACTTTTATCGTAAATTATTTCATGCATTTGTAACTCATAGAAGTGTATTTGATATTATTTCAAGAATTTCTAATCTCTCAAGATAAGTTTTATTTAAAAAAGCACACACATATATATATATATATGCAACCTGAATATACAGGTTTAAATTTCTCTCCCTGTCTTAAAAAACACAAAGGAATGAAAAAACTCATGAAGTATATGGTGTCCACCTGGTAACTGCAATTAACAGTTTAGATCATTTTGAGGCAGAGAGGCCCAAAATGCACCCTGGAAGCTACTGGAGAGGAACTGAAAATCTGCATCCACTACATATGCGGGCAAAGCCTGGCACCGCTCAGCCCACGCTGTGGGTGCCTGCTTAGAGTCACAGCAGTTTGCACCCACACAGCCTCTCCAGGGACAGAGCCAGAGCTTGCCTAAATTTCCAGAAGGCATGTCCAGTTATTTGTCTAGAATATGGTTAAGAAACCAAACCATTCTGATCTTGTTCCCTAATTTGTTCCATCCTGGACCTAATTTGTAGCGACTGTGGTATATTGGGCTGCCCTTTCTGGTCCCTCCTAGCCAGGGCTCAGTGGTGTAATAAGGAAGGTGTGGCTGGAGAACCATTGCTACAAGATGCTTTAAAGATGGTGTTAATTTCTTAAACGTGTTTCACCTTTCCACATGCATAAGGCTTCCTAACTGGCAGCCTTTGGATTTTGTTGGTACTGGCTGCACACCTGCACCTGCCCGTGTATTAAACCTTGACTGTAAGACTCTCGTCACAAATGAACTGTCAAATCATTACTACGTTTGATGCAGCATAATCTGTCTTGAAATTAGAATTGGTCCATCCAGGCTCAAATTTCACTTGCTACTGAGGCTAATATGCTGTTTTGAATATGCATTCATGGAGATTCACATCCACGGGGATCCAGAGGGAGTACAAGTTAAGAGCAGATTTTCTGAATTAGCATGTCGAGAGGGAAGGGTCTTTCATTTAGACTGCTGCAGATGCCTCTCCCTCTTGTTCATTACAATTGCATTTCATCAGCTTTATGATGTCCACATGTCAATTGAGTGTGAGGATTTTGCACACAAAAGAGCCTCAGGGAAAACGACTTCACTAGCTAATCAGCTGATTATCATACCTCAAATGGGCTGCAGTATGCTGCTCCAAATACTATATCAGCGAGAGTGGAATTGAAGATTAAGACAGCAAAAAGAAAGCTCTACAGCCCAGTTTAAAGAAATCAAACAGGAATTTGTCAGGGATAGAAAGAAGCAAATATAGACGGGACAAGTGCCTTTGAAATATCCTGAGGCTGATTAAAAAAAATAACAAATGCCTTTCTTCAAAAGGTGTTGGGGGGTGAAAGGTTAATTAACTGTATTATCTGCCTGTTTATGCCCAGCTGTGTAAAGCTCAATAACACAAGCTCCCACCCTGGTTTTAACATTGCATCCAAGAATCAAGACCAGTTGCAAGAACAGCCTCTCCTAATAATTGAATTAGCCTCTGAGCAAGCGGGATGCTCACAGCAAAGCAGACTCGCTCTCATGCCTTCCCTCTATGTGGATCTGTCTCCTGTTTGGATCTGCTGTCTGGATGGGGTTCTGTAATGAATGGTTCTTAGAAACCAATTTCAGTAAATGATCAAAACAGTAATAAAGAGGCTCCTACGGAGAGTCTTGCACAATAGCTCTTGGTAGCTCATATATATGGATTCTTCCAGCCCATGAATATAGATCTATGAGAAGCACCACTTAATGGTTAGCGTGGGCTTTTTCTTTTTGTCTGAAATT
>NC_082601.1:23187918-23307918 GCF_030936135.1 Gavia stellata | reverse complement strand
GCAGCGCCGCCGGGGCCGGGGCCAACGCGGGGCCGGGCCCCGCGGGGAGCGCGGCGGCCTGGATGCGAGAAGAGCTGGAGCCGGACGAGCTCCAGCCACGGGGCTGAGGCGCGAGGGGGGCCCGGGTCCCCCAGCCCCGCTGCCTCCGGGGACCCTGCCCGCTGCGGCTGGCGGGGAGACTGCTACCTCCACCGCAGAAACCAACCCGCAGCCACGGGGCCAGAGGGGCTCAGGCTGCGCTGTGCTGGGTGGTAACTGGTGCCTTGAAGACAGTGGACATAAAAGACGAGTCACCATCACCTTCTTCAAAATCAGGGTTTTTCGAGTTCAGGCATCCCAGAGTGACTGCCCCACCATGCAGGGCTCTTTGGACCCTGGTTTGAATTCAGGTAGCAGAGCAAAGAATACTGGGGAATAACAGCTGCTTGGGTGCCAGTGGTCCCCTCCATGGCCTCTGCTGTGCCTCTGCCTCCCGGGCCCTGAGCACCCCATCCCAGAGCCTACCCCAGAGCCTGTCCCAATGACGGCTCACACTGCCACAGCCTCCCATGGACTCCCCACCCAGGTCCCCTCATGACACCCCAGTCCCTCCCAAGACCTTTGCGGTCCCCTGCCATGACCCGCCCAGTCCCTCAGCTCTTCCAGCACAGCCATGAATGACCCTGGGAGCCTGGATGAGCTCTGGCCACCTGCCTGCCCCCAGCTTGGGGATCTGGGGCTGCCTTAAACAAAATACTGTTCTTTAGCAATTGTCACAAAGAATCAGAAACAAGAGCATTTTTAAGCAAACAGCTGCATTAACATTCAGCCAAGCCTCCTAGACAAGTTCTCCATGAGAGTGTGGCAGGCTTTAAACCTGAACAGGCTTTAAATAAGCTTGCTCCAAAAGGCAGTGTCTTCACACCATGCCTCATTCTGTCTGGTTTAAAGCCTTACTAAAGCAACTGCCTGGTTTAAAGTCTTACTAGAAACCACCTATCGACAACAGCAAGAAGTTTCACCAGAAGGTACGTTAACCTATGTATACAGCTCCAACCACGTATGGAGACACTGGCAACAGTTCAGTTATGTGCCATTATTATTATTATTTACTTCAGCATATTCACATTTTTACAGTAGGCAACATGACTGGCATAAGAGGAGTCACCAGTTCATATTTTTAACATGCTAGTGTATATGGTTTGTCTATTGGCTTCAGATTACCAACAAACAGTTTTAACACAATTATATCTCCTAAGTTTTAACAGAGTTTAATTTGAACATCAGTAGATGAACATAAAAGACTAAAAACTGCTGTGGCATCTCCTGCATTTTTCTGTGCATAAAGGAAAAACACAAAACCCTAGACAAGATCGGCACATGCAAAGGCATATTTAGGATTTAAAGGCTTGCCTCAACATTTCCCAGTCTAGGTGTGGATTTCACAAAGATTAATAGAGGATTTCCCAAACTTCTGAAAGCTGAGCTGCCCTTTAAGAAAAGTAGAACTAATGTTATGCCTCACTACAGTTTTACTGCCTGTTGTTAAAGGTTTAAATATCTTAATGTATTCATCTTCTGCTCCTTCCTTTGCTGGCCCTTTGTGACTCCTCCTCCTGCCTTAGGGAACACTGGTGAACATTTTTGGATATACTTCCTCCCCTTGCTTCCATACTGTAAAAAGAAGCCAGACTCTTAACTATATCAATATTGAAAGTGTTATTCTTGGCTCCACTTGGAATGCCTGGGAAACCTTTCAGTTCAAAATGATCGTTTCAAACTCTTTGGAAGCGCCTTTCTGCCTCTGGCATACATGGCTGCATTTTCTTCACCACTCTTAACAGCTAGAAATGGACTTGTATAAAATGGAAAGCAAGCCAAGACTCTGGTGAGCAGCTGAAAAGGATCTGCTGTGTGCACCCTGCTTGTCCTCTCATTTTGGGAAACATTAGGTAAAAAAAGCCCGTGTATTTTTGGTGGAATGCACTTGTTTGGGGAAGACTGGATGGGGACCTTTTATTTTATGAGTACAGATACATACAGACACTCTTTTCTTGCATTGTAATTACTCTGTATGGAATGAAAAGGTAATTAAACTGTTATTTGCCTCCTTTTAACTACAGAGAGTATATTATCTAAAAACTGGGTTTCATGGTAATTAATTTTAGTTACTTAGTATATTTATTGACAAATTAAACAGCTGTCTGTGTCTATACTGTGTTAAAACTGGAAAGAGCACAAAGTTTAGACAGAAAGATCATTGTTCAACCTACACATAAATATTGGATGATCATATGGCTGCCACATTGCTATTGATTTGGCTGAATGGATTAATCCAACAATGTAAAAATATACCTGTTACTTAATGAACTTGTGTTGTAATTTTAGAACATTTTGGTACAGAAAAGATTAAGTATTTTCTAATGGCAATATTTTTCAAGAATCACTTTTGAAATAACCCATTCTTCAAGGACTACTGAACAAGAGTGTACAAAAAAATCCATAAGCTTTCTTATAAAATGCAAGTGCTCTATACAAAGTCTTCAATGACTCTACTTTAGCTGGGGGAAAAAAAAAAGAGACAGGAGGAAAAAGCCCAATAGTGGGATTCTGAGGGTCAAAACAGGGACACAGATATGGGACATGACTATGGCATTGAAGGTGTGTTGGGTAAGGGATACCGTCTTCACGCCAAGGCAAAAAATCTGAAGACCCTCTCTACAGACCCTCTATGTATAATGCTTTTAAGGTAGCTTGTTCAGTAATTCATACATATTAGTGAAAGGCAGTCAATGCTTCTTGTGCCTATCAACTATGACATAGGTAAGGGTCCCCCAACATGGGGAGAGTTTTTGAGAGGGACCTAGAAAAGACAAATTGCTAAATTAAGGGAGAATTTTTTTAAAAAAGCCAGTCGTCTTGGCTGCCACCACAGGCCCAGGATCCCAAGGAAGATTGGGGAAAGCTTCAATTACAATTCTGAAATGACTTATCTCTCCTTAGCTGAACATAAAGACTTAAAAACACTGCCCTCGTAGACTGACAGAAAAGTCTGTTTAGGAATGCAGTGCATGGTATGTTTCTGTGTCACTTCCTACCTTCATGCCTTAAGTGATGCAGAATAATACATAAATAGGTAAATGCATAAATGATGTGAACTATTCAAATATAAATTTGCCCCCCTCCAATTCTGAAAATAAAAATACCATCAATAAAATTATTTCAAATGTATACAATGCTTGTATTATGCTTTCCATCCTCCCAGAGCTACAGAAATGTGAAGTCATTCTCACCATACTCTTATGCAGCAGAGACAGCTTCCTTCCCCTTCTTTACAAAGGGAAAAACCGTGGCCATACACACAACTGCTCCAGGCTTGGAAAGAGGAGCTCCTTGCCTCAGTCCTGCACATAGATGACTGCTCCTCACTGAACACTTAAACAAATTACTCCAGCTCAGCTCAAACCTCAGGAGCACCGGCCGAGGCATGTACCTCCTGCTGGCTGGCTGGCCGGCCATGCCAAACCAAAGCAAACAACCCTAATCTAGGAATAAATCACATTTCACTTCACTATTCAGTCAGCCCCTGTTGCTCAGGGGCAAGCAGCTTGACCAGCTGTTTGAGAACCCAGGACAAGAAGAAGAGAAAGGATATTCCCCTCAAAGACAAGGGTGCCAGCATGCCCATGACTCCGGCTCTAGTCTAATGAACAGCGTCATTCTTCTCACATTTCTGGAACCTCTGAGGTGGAGGGCAAAAATAAATGACCTTCAAATGGATACACTTTTTGGCTTCTCTCCCTCAGTAAATCTCACATTCCTATTTTTCCTACTACATGGAGGAAGCCCCCATATTCTACTAGAATTGAGCTGAGAGAATCACGTATTACATATGAGGGAGAGAACGGTCCATGGTGAAGATAATGGAATAAAATGGAAATGTATTCTTAGTCTGAATTACCTATTCCTTATGCTGGGGAATGAGAGAGAGAGACTATGATGCTGCTGTGCTGGGACTCCAATGCCCACATGATACAGCTCTATCACATGAGCCACTTTCAAACCCAAGTAAGTGGACTCAGGAGAAATCTGTGATTGACAACCACTGACTGCCTCTCAGGAGGCCACACTAAACCACAAAGAACCATTTTTCAAATTTTTCCTCTTAAAATAAGTAAGTCTGGCGAAAAAACAAGTGCAAAGTCATACGATTTCTTCACTGTCATCAGACTAACTTTATAAAAAGCTGTGATCCTTATCGATGCACTAGAGTATGGGGTTGGAAAATAATATTCTTTTTCTGTAAAAATTCTTACAGAAGTCAGTGGAATAGATGCCCATAAAAACTGAACCAGGCTTGTGTTTTGCTACTTTTTTCACTTCCATCGCTACACATGCTAAGTGTACTTGGCACATGGAGCGATTCAGAAAGAAGCTGCTCTATAGTGCCAATGATTCTCTTTAATGAGATATAGTTATCAGTTGATTTATGAATTTCTCCTGCCTGTTCTCATTTACTTAGCTCTAAATTAAGGATAAGATAATTTGCATTCTAGAAGTAAAACAGTGTTTATAAAAGAACAGAGTAATCAAAATCCCTCTTAAATCAAGTTTTAGAAATGTACACAGTGAGGTTAGAGGTAGTTCTAACAATGTGCATAGCCTTATCCATTAAACTTTACAGCAAAGACTCAAGAGAAAGCATTACATTTCCCATTTAATCTAGTTTTCCATATTAGTATAGCATTCCCTTATCTCAGGAATTTAATGTAGGAAGAGACAAAAGGAACTTTCTGCCTCAGCTTTCTGATACCCCGATGACCTCCTCCTGGGAGATCCTATGCTCTCTGTTAATTTAGATACCGTATGCCTCATTGGTCACCAATTCAGTTGCTGCTCTCTATTTCATAGCCCTCACAGGGATTTTGATCACACTATCTATAAAACTAATCACTTCCTCTGTTTACTGTTGCTCTACCAGTCAGACAAGCCCCAGCTGATCAGTATTTTCTTATACATACTTACAAATAGCACAGTCTAGTCAGCTTTGTTCTTTCCTTTGGTGTACGCTGCTCCACTACCATTTATACATGATTTGAAGTGCTCCAAGTAAAGCATCAAAAACGGAAAAGCAGCAGAGGAGGGATGTAGGAAAGAGGAAACAGAGCTACACAGACTCTGAACTAACACTACTGGTCAGATGTCTGCAACTGGGAGGGAGTAGACTGGAGACCAGGACTTTCTTGTTATGTTACAGCAGAACTTTCTCTCTGCTGACATTCCTGCCGTCCCCTGACTGACCAGGATCCAAGCTCCTATTTGTGTGTGTTATAGGGTGGATATGTTTGATCTTCTTTTCCTACGCAAGTCAGCATTTTGGGAGGGGTCAGAAGCAAAAGGCTACCCCTCTAGGTGGAGAGGCTGAAAAGGTAACTTCTGACCAGGCATCAAGTCAGAGCTGGAACTGGCCGGACAAGCTAAGAATGAGCGTGGACTCACACACACTGATGCTGGGGTCACTGGTAATGAGAATACCAAGATGAATGGAGCAGTTCACTCTGCTCTGAGTGATTGACTGAAGCTGTTTTCATCTCTGTGGGGTGTTCTTTTTTTGCTAAAATAACATTTCACTCAGAAGTCTCCTACACAGGCACACACAGCCTCCTCTGACACTCAACCCATATTCAACCTAGATAAGGGGTGGAAACTTTATGACGCCACTTCCCTGTTCTCTCCTCCCACCAGCTAGTAATGCAATTATTTTTCACAGTTCACCTTTCTTCTTCTTTTTGTAAACTTGCCAAGTTTACCCGTGACAGGGTATGTAAGGAAGGAGAATAGCACCCAGGTGTGTGGGGCATATTCAGGATATTTTCTGAGTAACAGGAGTGCAGCTGTGGAGCTGGGGTAAAATATGGGAATTGGATCAACAAGCAAAATCTTGGGACAGCCCCGAGTAAGAAGAAGGTCAAACTGTGCAGTGAGTGTATTGGGAGGAGCTTTAGTCAATATGAGCACATCATCTTTAAAGCATTTATCTTTACAACTCCTCTATAAAGAAAGAGTATGTTATTATTACATTCTTACCAAAGGAAACACAGGGAGATCACATACCTTGTCCTATGTCACATAGTAACCCTACTGAAGAGCAGGGAGTTGGACTGAACAGCCCTACTGAAGAGCAGAGGCACACAACTTGGGACCGTATCATACAATGTTCCACCTCATTCCCCTTACAAAATCCAAACTCCAGATCACTCCCACCCACCTGTTTTCATGTCAGTCTCTTCTGACACTTGTACGCTCTCTCAGCAACTTTGAATTATGAGCAGATATTGATCTTTCTGTGGGAAAGACAGCCAAGGAGTAAAGCCCAGATAACCTTGGATAGGCAGAGAGGCAGCAATGAGACTGTGTGGGAGGCAGTTAGGAGACAAACATGTAGCCTATGCAAGTAGAGCAATAAGCCAACATGCCCACAACACATGTATTTTTGCTTTTCCTGGTGGACGGTGATTATTAGAGCATATGATAAGTAAAGAACCAGAGCCTAACACCTTTGCTTTACAAAGACAAAATACGTATTAGGTGGGCTGTACTGAACAGCCAGATGTGCCTCTACAATTCAAACACTGACGATAATGAGCAGAAATAACTAGATACTCACTAACTTTTACAGCCCATCCTTTCTCTGCCTTAGCAAACTCTTCACTACAGGATTCTGTCCAAGGCTCTACTTTCACTTGCCAATCATCAAAACAACCACTCTTGGTGACAATCTCCCCTGCAGAAAGACCGGCAAACTTTGCTACTGACACAACTTTGGGAATTCAGTAACGCTACCATCTATATTTCCTTGATGTCACACAAGGGAGCAGTCAGAAGAGCTAATTTTCCTCCACCTCAAGTAGACCCTCTCTCTATGCCAGTTTTCTCCTCGCCTCAGCCGGTGTTCCATCAACCTTTTCCAGTGAATCCTTCTACCACACTGTATGATCAACCCTGTATGATCAAACACGGTGAATGTAGATCTATGGCACACAGTTATCTCCAGCACCTACCGCTGGTTGTAGAACAGCTGAGCTATGGTAGCATTGTATGCAAGACAAATTTCAGGTCTGGATTTAAAAAAAGTGAGTAGTTTTGTGGCCATCACTCTGTTTCCTGGCTATCAAGAATCTGATGCTCTGCAAATACATGAGGCACCAACACACAACCGTATTGCTGGATCAGCCAAGTTTTGGGACACTGTTTTTGCCCTTACCAGCTCCTTGTTGATCCATGTTTGGCTGGTTCCCTCTAACAGTCTTACAGGCATTATTTATGAGGTAACTGGGATGTTCACATCATGGAAGTCTGGACAGTTCAAAAGAGGAATAAAAGTTTGGGGTACTTTTCATTCTTGGCCATTCAGAACAATTCGTAGGATGAAGAATTATTTCTATCTATCTAACCCTTTTTCAGCACCCTTCCTGCATGTCCTAAGTTTCAATCCAGGTTTTGTTGTTGTTTTTTACAGCTATACGTTGATATACAAAGAGCTAAATGAAGGCTCATAGGATATTGAGAACAAGCTTGTAATCCTGTCTCTCAGAGTGTATGTATGTGAGCTATTGTTAAACATGATTTTCTAGCTGCTGATTAATTATTTTGTCAAAAACAAAACCAGTATGATTTTAGTGAAAGTACCCAGATTCAGTCTGGCTGAGCAGACAGATTATGTATTTAATTGTAAACGGGCTGTAAACATCTGAGATCTTTACGAATGGAGAAAATAATAGTATCTATATTTAGATATTTGAGTCAAGCTTCGGTTTTTACAGGACTGAGCTGGAAAAATCAAAGTGATACATTTTGATCTCTTGGTATTTTTCTGGTATCTCTTGATCAGCTTTATTTGAAGGTGAAAACATAAATGTACGTTAGAGATATCCAGAGATATCCACCTCTGAGCAATTTGTCTGAAAAAGCAAATAATTTCTTGCAACATAATGTACTCCAGAAAAATAAGGGGAAAATTAGGTTAACATTCATACAGAAGAAAACAACCTCCTCAGATAAAGGATTACAACTATTTTTGCTACAATATGCTTATAAATATGAAGGATAAATCACAGCAAAACTATTTACATCAAGCCATCTAATAGCATAATTATGGAGGGTTTTTTTGAGAAGTATTTGCTAATTAAATATACAATTTATCACCTACCTATGATTTTTATCACCTACCCAGTAGGCTATCTTTCTGGAGTTCCAACTACTAAATTTCTAGCAAACTGAACAATTACTATTTTTGAAAATTAATAATCCCAGAAATTTTTTTCCTATTTTTGTGCTGGTATTTTTTGTAAACTTACAACAGGAAAGATTCTTTCCGAAGCTTATAGTAGATTTATAAAAGATAATGGGTTTAATGGTTTAAAAACCTGATTCCTTGAAGTACTGCAGGCCTAGGAAAAAAGGTGTTTCACTTTGAACCATCAAGAAGTGAAGATGTTTTGTGATTTTTGAAAGGGGAAGCAGATCCCAAGATACCAATTTCAATATCATGGCAATTTCCTATTTTAGGAAAGCTAGGAATTTTATACCTGATACATTTTGTTTGTCTTTGGTTTTGGAATTCCAGTTACAAGTCTATTTGTAATTTTGTATTCTAAAAAAACTTACTTGGAGTCACAGTAACTATACCACTTGCCTTCTTGAGAAGCTTCCAAAGCATCTCAAAGTGGTTTTCTACCATAGGTGTTACATGCATCTTAAGACACTCTGCAAGACGGTTTAATGCTTTATTATAGTACATGATGAGGATAATCTTCAAAATTTACTAAACGTTTCCTCTTCCATGAAACTTAGTGGTTCATGACTTTTTTTCCCCCCTCTCAAGCAGCTTCCTCTCTTTCCTTCTAAGTCTCCCTCATCATAGTTTTCTACTCCATTGTCCCCAAGTCCATTAATTTTTCCCTTCATCAAAGATCATTAATACTTCTCTCTTCATGTCCATCCTTTAAAATTCTTCTTCCAAGTGTCACCCAGAAATTGGATACAAGAGAGATTAGCACTGTAGGAAGCCACAGGGTAAAACAGGAAGGCTTTGCCCTCTCAGAAATAACAAATTATGTGCTCTCCATTTGGTTCTGTGCAGCAGTTGGAAGAAGCAGTGAAGCTGGCACCTTGTCACTGTACTGTGGCAGAGACAATGAAGAATCCGCCTCTAATTCTTTCTGACACAGAGGAAGACAGGAGAGAGAAAAAACATGACCACCTTGATCTTCAGTTCCCCCTTCCTGTGAGAGCAGGATGACAGTGATGTTTCCTGCATGTTATGGCTGAGCAGAAGAAAAGTTAGGGGTATCTGAAATACTGAACATTCCCAAGAAAATACCTAATAGTCCTCAGAGTATCATTCATAGCTCAAAAATACCTTAAAAGAAAGAAAAGTAGCCTTTAACCCAGTCGAATCAATACCTGTCATAAACACTAAATTTCCTTTGAAAGTTTATATCACTCTACTTTTAGCTTGTCAGCAACATTTCCAAGTACTAAGTGTACTTCTCTTATTATCAAAGCAAATACTTATATCCTCAGAACTTCCATCTGCAAATTTAAAAAAAAAAGAATTTAAAAAATGTAAACTATAAATGAAACAGTGACTGGAATTTCTTTCTGAAAACACTGTATTGAGTTACTAACAATTTTCTAATGGAGAAAACTCTTTCAAATTACTTTCACCTAGTGGTTTAATGACAGGTATGCTCACCTTCTTGAATTTTACTGTTGCACAGGGAGTCCAGAGTGTTGTCCCTTTTGCACTTTATCTCCTATTTTCTTCGTAATTTGCAGATATACTCTAAAAATAATTGGGAACCTCCAGCTTAAGTGAAAAAATATGCAGATCTAAGTTCAACAAAGGTAGCCGTTTCTAGCAATCTCTAGCAAACACAACACAGCTGACAGCTGAATGTTACAAATGAGGCCTCAGAAACAGGGCTTAACAATTTTAAGATCACAAGTTCCCAACCAACACTTGAGCCACAGAAGAATGTCCATTAGCTGCTATAAAAGCAAAATTGGTAGGGCTTTGTGATTCAGTGGAGGGCCTGAAAGGCACACACAAGCAGACACACACCAACACACTGGAAAGTAGTATAAATTCTTCAATTTCAATAATTTCCACCCTTTTTTCTTCCTCTCACTAATATGAAATCATGTTTCGTTTCAGTTAAAAACATTTTTCTGCTCTACATTTAATCATGTTCATATTTCTTTCCGGTTTAGCTCCCACTAGTCTCTTTACATAGCATCCAGTATGATTTTAAATTGTGAAGAAAAAAAAATTCTGTAGCTAGAGTTGTTTTGTCCCACCGTTGTTTCCTTTAATCTTTTGTTCGATGCATGGAAAGATGCTAACCTTTCTGTGCTATCTTAACCGCAGTGATCTGGGAGCAAAGTAAATGAGATTTAGTAGATATGTTTCTGTTGTCATTATTAAACTTCATATGCTTTGCTATGTAGGCAACGTGTTTTATTTCTCTTAACTTGAAAGAGGTTTCTGTCTTACTGTTGCAATTTATTAAGGGCAAACAATCTAGGGCTTATAATAGGCCTGTAGGCAGAACAAAGCCCTTGTCAAATGGAAGGGTTGGCTGCTCAGCTGGGTAGCATGTAAATGTGCAAAAAGAACCGTTCTGTTCAAAGACACTAGACATGCTTTTTAAATAAAACATCTCATATAATTGAGAGTTGCCATTTAAATGTTGTGTTGGAAATGTTAATTTTAAAAAAATTAACTGAAGAAATAGAGTTGCAGTGAATTTTTTTGTAAACTCTCATAATAAACAAAATCCCACATATCACTAAGGTTTTTATTAGAGCCTGAACAGTGTGTGTTTCTAAAATGGCAGTTTATTGTCATTTTATAACACTGTGTCATGCAAGTCAGGATAGGTTCATTAATTGCTGTATTCACCTGGGCAGACCGTGTAAACTTGGTCTTATCCAAGACATAATTTTGGGTTTGTTTTTAATATAAGAGATCATGCTGCCTGTTACTTTGACATAGTATCATGTCTCAAAAAGTAAGACAGTTTCTCATTCTACAGCTCATTTAAAATTTCTCATTATGTGCCTCCTTTGCAAGAGCTGAAATTAAAATGACAGATAAAGATAACAACATAATAGGCATTTTTTTCATGCACTGGTCCACTTGGGCACAGGCAGTTCTTTTCTTCCTCTTCTGTTGAAATGGATAATCAAGACAGTATCATCAATTAGATTTTTCACTTTAACTTTTCATAATGTTTCCAGACTTCACTATTTGGCAAAGACAATTGGGACAGATTTCTTTATTTTTTCCTCTGGCCTAAAACTCAAAACCCCCCACTTCCCAAACTGTTACCACTGAAGAGTTTATTAAATGGCTGAAAAAGACAGCTGGTCCCACCATCTGTTAAAAATTTTCAGGGGCCAAATGAAACAGGTTACACCTTTAGCCATGCCAAGTCTTCCAATACCCCCTCCCTCTCACAGCCTGTGGAGGGCTAATCTGAATTTCACGCTCTGATTTTGCTATTGCTAATGTCTGAGCTTCTTATGTGTGCTTCTTGTAGTTGCTTATATTAGTTCTCTAGCAGTAACAAAAGCTTCCCTCTCCTTTCAACCTAGCTCATTTGCAATCAACGGAATCCTGGGTCTATAGTTTCCCTTACAATAAGATACTGTACCTTGAAGGAAACCCACAGAGAACCTAATATCTGACTTTTTGGAGCAACAGAGAAAATCAGGGGTACATTTCTGTTGTTTTGCAGCCACTTTTCTATAAATGCTAATGGAAGTAATTCAGATGTGCCAACAAAGACAGAATCTGCAACACACTGCAGGTGTGAGGGGGCTGAAACAAAAGGGTTGCTAACCCTAATGGTATTTCTTGTCATTAACAATTCTTTGATGTTCATACTCAGGGCTCTCTTTTATCTTGTAGTTTTTCAGCCATCTTTGTTAACATGCAGTGCAACTAAATCTTTTTTCCCCTAACCTTTAAAGACATCTGCAAAATGTTTGTGCTAAGTTAGTTTCCATAGCATCTTTCTGTAACACACATTGAAGTAAAATGAGATAAAGCTTGCAAGGTTATTATTAAAACATCAGTAAGTTCCTATCATTAAGTGAAAGGAGCAGATCAATAAAAAGAAGCTCTTAATGTTACTTTAATAAGGATGAGTTTCTTGTAACAGGACTGGGGATTAACTTCAGTGTTACAGAAGCAGTGTTTATAATATAGCAGCTCTGTTGATAAGAACCAGTTTGTTTTACTTGTACTCATTAAAAAAAGAATTACAAATATCAGTAAGTTCCTGTATTAAAAAGCCTTTCACAATATATTTAAGGCCATCCTAATTTTCCAGAAGGGATTTCTCTACCACTAAGTGGGCAATGGCATTCAGTCAAGGTGCTGTAGGTGGAGTTTCTCTATATCCATCTGTCTTTCCATGACTTACAGATGGAAAAACGCTGTGTCTTTTAAAATGTTCAACTCAGTAGGATGACAGTAAAATGAAATGAACAATCAAAGCACATAAGATGCCAATCTGAACTACTGCACAGCACTACCAGCAGACCCAGCGTTTTGCTCTCATCCCATCGGTCATGTCCTGTTAGATCACATCCCATTTTCTCACAGTCTGTTGCATTATTGTTGCAGCATGCTGGAATGTTAAATGAGCAACATAATCAATCAATACCAATTTCCAATTGGAATTCAGCTGTAAATCTGCATTGAATTAAAA
Source organism: Gavia stellata (assembly GCF_030936135.1). Classification (NCBI taxonomy): domain Eukaryota; kingdom Metazoa; phylum Chordata; class Aves; order Gaviiformes; family Gaviidae; genus Gavia; species Gavia stellata. The sequence goes on along the minus strand of NC_082601.1, from coordinate 23,295,157 downwards.
ATGCTGCAGATTGACAAGTGTATTACAAAAGATACAGTTTTATGAAGCCTCCCATTTTGTTTTTCTTTCAAAACTTCATTTCTAACAGATCAATTTAATCAAATAAATTAAGGCTGTGCCTGCATTAAGTACAGCACTTATCTTTGAATTTGGATGTAAACTTCCATCACACTAATTCTATGGAACAAGAACATAAAGAACAGTGATTACATTAATACTTTTTCTTCTTTTACAGCTTACTTCATCTTGAGGCATAAAGGCAAACCAGGAACAGTGTAGTTAATATATTGTCTTGTCCAAAGTTTCAGCTGTGCGGATTGATGGACTGAGCTGCTTCTCTTGTTTCATCCACAGCATTCAGCACTTAGAAATGTGTATGGAAATTGGGGATCTTAGATTATTGACAATTTTATCAAATTAACAGATTATTTTAAATTATTTTTCTTGTGACAGCACTGAGGAGTGCTCATTCCTGGGGTGATAGAAATTACAAAACTGAAAATTTCTGTTTCAAAGATTTTGCGATTTCAGCAAGAGCCGTTCTGTCATAGAAGCCTTTACATAATCTCTTCTGTTGCATTAACTGTGTTAATTCGTTTCTTATAACAGGGAGCAGCAGCAAGAACAAAAAACACTGAATAAACTATGTCACACAATTTTGTGGAAGTACCTCCTCTACATTACTCTCCCTTTGCTAAAGGCTCCAATGTAGCACATTCATATCATAATTTCCCAGCTATACAACAATGCCATAGTCCAGCACCCAGCTTTCAGAGGATCACTTCCACCAGAACCCCAAGACCCTGCTACCCCCATCCTGGCCTCACCCATCCCCACCAGCTCATTACACAGCATGGTGCCCCAGTTCTGCTATTCCACTTTTAGACCGGTCTTCATCAGAGACTTGCTACGATCACTAGCACAACAGTTTTCAGAAACAGCCCTGACAGGCCTCCCTCCCTCTCAGTGCTGCACTCCAGCCCAGTGGATGGCATCCAGACTTTGTTGTGGTGGTATTACTTTCACTGAGAGATCAAGGCAAGACTTTCAAGCCTACTTTTCACTGGTAATGGGTCAGAAATTGGGACTTGGGTCTTTTGCAGAAAAATGCAAACATGTTGATCTACCTACCTGCCATCTCCATTTGCCAACTATTTTATAAAATACTATTTAAATTATTGAAAAAATAACTGCTCTCTGCAATTTAATTAAAAAAAATAGGCCTGCCAAACAAAAGCAAGGAATTTAATCTATTATTGGTCTGATCAATAATATGTAATTTGGTTTCTGGAAACATTACTCCAAGATGTGTTTTTCACTTTCCTATGTCCTTTAGCATCACAGCACATGAGTACTACAATAAACACTTCCCCGATAACACAATATATATATTTACTGTTCTGACTGATATTGGATTTATAGATGTAATAAAATAATTTCCAATAATTCTTGAGACATCCATTAAGATGAGTTAGAGCGTCAGCCTGTGTTTAAAGACACAGTGCATTATTATTACGAATTGTTGGCCTCCTCCCTTACCAGTTCCAGTGCCCAGCACGAAGGAGACACAAAGTGTCTCACTGAGCTCTGTAACCTTTAGGTTTGGCCAAGAGGACTGCTCTCTGGTCTTTGGTTTTCATAACATCCTGTGCTATTTTTGTCAGTCTGGGAGTCCTGCTTTGTTGTCAAGCAGAAACATTTTCCGTTAACTAAGCATTCTGCTACAACTCCTCACAGGGTGAACAGTCTTAAAGAAAAGGCACATTAACAAAACATATTTCTAGTGTTAGCAACAAAACTGATGTTATTTCTCATATTTTATTGTCAGAGTTAAAAGTAGGATTGACAAGTTTATTACATGCCATGTCTTGTGCAAATATTGGTACTAAAACTACTTACCTGCTTCTTACAGGATGATACTTTTGTGCCATACGGCTTTCTTTTTAATTGTATGTACTATATGTATCTGGCTAACCACAAGACATTTAAAAATGCCAGAGCTTGTTTGTTTCTCAAAATTCTCCTTCCATTTTGAGAAAAAAAAAGGAATGAGAAATAAGAGTATGGTAGACTTCAGTTATTTATCTCATTGCCAACTATTTTACGATAAAAAAGAAATACCCCTATATAATTACAATTCTTACAAAAGGAGGGAAAAATTGTTCAATTCTAACATTACTTTTTTTTAGAAACGTGAAATTTTTAAATTGGGACTTAAATCCCATTTTACATCAATTTAAATTTGGTGTAAAATAGCTAGTAGTACCACCCAGACATCTTGACCTCCAGCCATTTGCTTCCACCACAAAACTACGTTCTTACTCCCTTTCCATGAAATCATATAACTTTTTCCCAAACCATGTATTTCCTGATTTTCACTAAAGAAGAAACTTGTGAAGAAACTCTACTTACAGTGGTGGACCTGAGTTCTAAAACACGAGATTTGGTCATCTGTCCTCATATGCATGAAATCAAGCAAAGATCAATGGACACTGAAAAGACACCGTTGTGTATTAAAACTGCAGGCTTTAGGCATACATGTCTTGCACTATCAGAGACAACCACATAACGAAGTATATGAAACTCATCCTGTTTTCCTACTGTTTATTGAACTCAATATCAAATAAGAATAGACCTAAAGACACTACATATCTTCAACTTCTTATTTATTTTTATTTTTTAATATATTCTATATTTAAAATGATACCTGGTTTCATGATGATGGAAGATATAAATTAAAAAATATTCCTTCACAATAATGGATGTTGGTTATGACAATGAAGGTTAGAGATTATCCAGTCAAGACTATCTTTAAATAACGTATAGCAAAAATTGAAGGGATCTAAATATAGAAAATAGCAACACCAGGAGATTCCTTATAAATCTTTATAGTGTGCAACCATTTATATTGAATGAGAAGTGCACCGGGGGTATGTAAAAAGCAGTACAAAGGAAGTAAATTGGTAGCTCCCTTTTACCCTCTGACAGCACAAGTCAGAACATCTCAAACTCAATTAAAAAGGATGACGTTTAAATACATTCCTTGTTTAAAACTGAAACAATAAATCCACTTAGTGTTTGTGTGCATGTGTGTGCCATGTACAGTGTTTAGTACCACAGTGTCCCAGAATTCAGGAACTTAGTGGAATTAAAACACAATGAGACAATTGCTGGGAAATATAAACATTCACAGTTATGTAAAATACAGAAAAACGTCATATAAGTATATAACTATATAAGTATTATGCTTATATTAGCAACTATGCTAAATGACTAATCAGTAGTTGCCTACTATTAGGAAGAAATTTTCCTTCCAGGAAGATGACTTTGTAATTGTCCAGTGTGGGTTACTTTCTGTACCTACCACTGAAAAATTTGGTTTTGATTGTTACCACCAAAAGGAAAATCAGCTTTTGGTCCGACTGGACTTAACAAAGGCTTTAGCTTTACATTATTTATGGCCATATTTTATAAGCTAAGTAACAACTCCTTGGATGGCCTGATAGGGGCCACTTAAAAGACCTTCAGTGCACAAAAGCCCCTTCCACCACTCTTACAGTGTACAGGTGAGGGAGGTCACAGTGGGGGCAAATTTAAGATGGCTGCAATTTACTCCTATTCTAAGGTCCCTTTATGTTACTAAAGTGATGTAGACGTTTAAGTGAGAAGCACGTTTAAAATTACCAAATGAAAGGGGCTAATCTCCAAAAGCTTCCTGCCCAATTTTTGTTGGCACAGAGAGAAGTTTTTAAGCTGCCATAACTGAAAGGCAGAAATTGTCCTCAGCAAGAACCGGTTTCTAGTGCCATTAAGGTCTACAGAAGAAATCTACTAAAATCCCTTGTTGAGTTTCACCCTTTTCTCTGCCATCTGCTGAAAATTGTTTAATATATTACACACTGTCTAAGAATTTTTCTTCTTCCTAACAGGATTTAAACTCTTTACTTTTATAAAATATTAAGAACAGGATATGTTATGAACTATTAAGCAAAATACATTAATATTTCAGGATAATACATGTGAAAGGAAATAAATCAGAACAATGCTTCAATGGTATCAAAACCAAATGAGAAAATCTAAGCAGTTTGTGTTGATCCGCTCCCACTGATCACAATCATCACACTGACATGTCTCCAGTACTCCTTTTCATGCACAAATCAATCCACCCAAACAAACACATCTATCAATGTGGGAACAGAAGTTCAACTCTTTAGCCAGTTTTTAGCCAAGAAGTAGCAAGAATGAAAACACACTACACAACAGCAGCTTTTAGATAGTAACTTCAATATAAAAATATTAGTGGCATTAAACTAATTTGAAAAATTATAGCAGATGTAGATAGTGATGTTGCATACAACAAGGAAAATACTGTATTTTACCCTTCCATGCAATTAAAGACTGCTTAAAATCTCTTTGAAGTCCATTTCTGATGGCTGAGATTGATACAACCTTAACAATTGGGAAGAAGAAAAAAGAAGAAACCTAAGGAAACCTAAGGAATGTATTTAGGGAGTGTTTGCATTTAGCTTGTGCTTTACTATTTAATGTTCTGAAGCTGCTCTTGTTAACTCAGGCCCCCATTCAGCAAAGCACTTAATCATGCGCTGAAATTTCATTGATTTCAGTGGGACTTAGGCTTTGGCTTAAGTGCTTCACTGAATTATATATTATTTTTCACTTTCCCTTACTTCTTTATGAAATGAATAGAACTACTCAGAGTAATGTATTACTCAGTGTAAGGTAAACTGTTGGTTTTTAGACAGGTGACATAATACCTAACTGGAAACCTCACTACCATTTCACTAAAACAATTGATAAACTCTAACTATGCATAATAATGATGTGAATTGCAGTAATAATAAAACTTTATTTTCCCAAATAATTTTCAAAAAGGAAGGATGGAACCACAAAGCATTGATATTGCTAGAACTCTGTGTCATCTATGCCAATATAAGAATAGAGTAAGTAATTTGACTCTTATATGTTATTTTTGATGAGGTATCATAACAAATACTCATTCTTGTTACATTCTGACAAAATATAATGAAACTGATCTGCACACATGCATTCATATTAGTTGGCATTCATATTTGCACTGCATTTTTGAGTATCATTAATTCACCTGCAGCTACTCAACAATTCTCTGTTGTTTTAAGGAGTCCTTAAGTTTTATAGGCTCTAAAGTGCCTTTAAAGTACATCTACCCAGATGTACAGCAGAGAATAATGAGGAGTGAACCGAAGAACTTCAATCTCTGGCAGGATTTTAACTTTTAGTTTCAACCTTCCGTCACATTTTGGGTGAAGAATGACTGAAGGATTGTTCTTCCTGGAACAGCTGAATCCTTCTCTCATCCTCATCTGCCCTGCCTGACGTGATTTCTGTGTTTATTAGGAGAGACAAAGCTTTTGCTGAACTATCTATTTCATTACCTTTTCTCCTTTCAAACCCTATTCTGACTTAGGGATGCCCTGACTATACTTGGGTCTCATTTCCCATGCCATCTTTCTTTGTCCTGTGGTCAAAAAGACGGTGCCAGTGAACCCTGATAGTAAGAAATTCTGTAGCCTAAGGTACAGGTGTGAACTGCACCTCCACAAGGAAGAAGGTTTGTTAGCACAGAGCAGGGTAAACCCATTGGAGAGGAGATCTTTATCGATGATCTGGTAGAGGGGATCGAGTGCACCCTCAGCAAGTTTGCAGATGACACCAAGTTGGGCGGGAGTGTTGATCTGCCTGAAGGTCGGAAGGCTCTGCAGAGGGATCTGGACAGGGTGGATCGATGGGCCGAGGCCAATTGGATGAGGTTCAACAAGGCCAAGTGCCGGGTGCTGCACTTTGGTCACAACAACCCCATGCAACGCTACAGGCTTGGGGAGGAGTGGCTGGAAAGCTCCCCCGCAGAAAAGGACCTGTTGATTGACAGGTGGCTGAAGATGAGCCAGCAGTGTGCCCAGGTGGCCAAGAAGGCCAACGGCATCCTGGCCTGTATCAGAAATAGTGTGGCCAGCAGGAGTAGAGAGGTGATCATGCCCCTGTACTCGGCGCTGGTGAGGCCGCACCTCGAATCCTGTGTTCAGTTTTGGGCCCCTCACTACAAGAAGGACATTGAGATGCTGGAGCGTGTCCAGAGAAGGGTGACGAAGCTGGTGAGGGGTCTGGAGCACAAGTCTTATGAGGAGCAGCTGAGGGAACTGGGGTTGTTCAGTCTGGAGAAGAGGAGGCTCAGGGGAGACCTTATCGCTTTCTACAACTACCTGAAAGGGGGTTGCAGAGAGGTGGGTGTTGGTCTCTTCTCCCAAGTGACTAGCAACAGGACAAGAGGAAATGGCCTCAAGTTGCGCCAGGGGAGGTTTAGACTGGATATTAGGAAAAATTTCTTTACTGAGAGAGTGGTGAGACACTGGAATAAACTGCCCAGGGAAGTGGTGGAGTCACCATCCCTGGAGGTGTTCAAGGAACATGTGGATGCGGCATTGTGGGACAGGGTTTAATGGGCATGGTGGTGTTTGTTGGTTGATGGTTAGACTTGATGATCTTACAGGTCTTTTCCAACCTTAGTGACTCTGTGATTCTGCGATTCTGAGATAAAAACAAGGATCATAATTAGGTCTATATAGTACATGGTCAGATTTAATTGGTATGGTTTCTCAAAAAAAAAAAAAAGAATAATTTTGAGCAAATTTGTAAGGCAGTACATGTGAACGTTTTATTTCCAAAAGTTTTTGACAAGAGCTCGTATGGAAAAGAAGCAAAGAATTCTCACAGATCAAAATGGTGGCTCAGAAACAGAAAGTAAAGAGTAAGATGAAATAGTCAGCTTCTGTCATGGAAACGGTTACCAGCAAAGCATCTCAGTGTTCCATAGAAAGTTACATATTGTTTCATTAAGGATTTGGACAGAAAGTGAAAAGCAAGTAGAAAAATTTGCAGGTGACATTTTTTTCCCTGCTACATACAAGAGGGCTGTGGAAATGCAGGAATCACTGGAGCCCAGAGATACAGGTTAAGAAAGAAACTAAATACTTGCACGGATAACAATAACAACGTTATGACTACATAATGATGGTTTCAGTCACAAGGACTATATGAAGCAGTGTGTGAAATGTTAGCTTAAAAACTGTTTTGCTTCTTATATTTGAAGTGATTCTTCAAGTTAAACTTACAGTAAACTAGTACTTTATAAGAAAAATATTTACAAGGTAAATCGAGACACAATTATGATTTTAGGTTATTGTACATTTTTGTAGTGTTAAAAGCCATACACAGCACAAAGAGTTAAAAAGGATAATGTTTAATACCAGTCTAATGAAATACAAAACATTTTCACTATGACCCCAAAGGAAAATTTTTAGTACAGAGTTCTTTCAATCCAGTTCAGTTCCCTGATCTTATTTTTCACACAGTTCTACCAGCAGTTGTGCCAGCACAACAGAAGGGATGGCACAGGGTGAGAACAGCAGCCGGGAGCCGGGGGGGCAGAGAAGAAGGGATCAGAACTGTATAAACTAACCTTGCTGCTAAAGAAATGTGTCCATTACTAGCATCAGCACATACAGGTAGTGCTGCTCGCCTTTACTGGAATTGCTTATACATACAGCTAAATGGGACAATTTACAGCTGCACAACCAGGTCTAAATTAGTGAAAGAAAGTTACTAGCTTAAATTGTATTTTTTAATATATTATATAAACACACATGCACAAAGTTAATTGGAAGAGATTACGAGCATGAAAATACTCTTACCAGTATTAGTCAACAGAGTAAGTGAAGTTCAGCTTTGAGCAAAAGACACATCTCTTGAAGAAGGAGGAGATGGGGAATTGAGAAAGCTGTCATCTTCAGGGATAGACTCAACAGCTGACAATGATTTGTAATACTCATCCTCTCCATCCAGCACTTTGATTTGGCTTGAAAGAAAATAAACAACATTTATTAAGTTAAAAAATTAATTCTATAATATCTTCAGAAATAGAAACTTCGCTCTGGATGTGAAAATGAAGAGTGCTAATACAAGAAAGGAAAAAAAGATGGGATGATTTGATGAGATACAGCTTTTATACGTATTTTTACTTTGCTATTACTTTTTTATGATTATACTCTGAATGGTTCTAAGGATCAGTGAAATGCAATATAGTCTTTCAGCTGAGGTGTACAGAATGATAGACCATTTGCATCAAATGAGCATTTCATTTGAGCAATGTGGCTTTTTTGTCTGTATATGTTCCACAAGTAGGGTATGCTTTTGACAACGTATTTCAGAGGATGGTTTGCTGTGAATATGAGCCAAAGACCACATCACCAATTTTTGGGGAAAAGCCCTACTGACATCAAGGGCCCTTCATTTTCCTGTGATGTATGATGATCACTGCAGTCTCATGTTAATGTTTTTATTCCCTGAACAGGAATACAGACTTTTTTAAACTAGTGGAATGAGATCAAATAAACCAAATCTTGCGCAGTTGTGCAAAATTTTGGGCTTTAACCTTGACTCAAAGACCTCCTATCCATACAGTTATATTCAGAAGATTAATTAAAAAAAGAGGGAATAATACACATAGTTCTTGTGTATTTTTGGAGTAGATGCATTTGCAAGACCAAGCATCCCTCAGTTCTCTCTGGTCCACATGACCAGTCAGTGAAATATTTTGGCAATTGTATAGTAGCCAGCCTGGCTTTTGTACATTGTTTTCAGTGATTTCTACCTATCACCAGGTGAAAACTGCTCATGTGACAATGAGAACTGACTCGGTTCAACCGAGAAGGAGCAACTCCCTTTTGGGCTGAGTGGCCTCTCTGCCAGTTCTTAAAATATGGTCCCCCAGGAGGGCTGAAGCCCATTGTGAGTGTGCAGCTGCAAAGCTGGCAGGGCTTCTGTCCATGTTCTAGGTCAGAGAACTTCAGTTTCAACACCCTTCATCTGGCACCTTTCACTAGTGCTAAATGCACTTAACATGAAGAAAGCTATTTTTTTGTAGTAGTAGTAGTACTTAGAGAGACCTGGGGAGCATATTTTGTAAGAATCAGTTCTAGTGTCTGCAGACAGCAGTACATACAAGTGTTACATTTGCTTCTGCAGAAAATGTCCAATGTCAATGCACAGAAATATGTTAATTGTTTATTTTTAGAAACCTCTCTAGAAAGTTTTGCATATTCTGTAATATCACAAAGGACTACTTCTGTTTACAGTTGCTTAGAACTAAGAAGATAGATATTTACCCAAGTTTTCTTGGCTTCCTCTTGCTCCCTTGATATTCTAGAGTTCCCTGTGGAGAGGGCCAAGAACACACAGTCAAAGCAAAGCAGCAAGTCGTTAATTTTTAATTCAAAGTGATTTTGTGTTGAATGCAAGCAGATGCTGATAATATCAGAAGTCACAGCATAATTTTTTTGATCAAAGGGCTCAAGTGAGCCTGATGAAGCATGCATCTTGCTCGTCTTTGATAAACCACATCAATTATTCACCGTGAAGGCAGACATCCTGACATGAAAGCAACAGATAAAGAGCATAAGCACATGTTCAAGACGAGAGCAGAAGAACGTGGGGGTGGGGCTGGAGGGGCTGAAACAGGTATTAATAACAGAATTATTAACTGGAAACAAAGCCAGTAAAACAGCTTTATTGCCACTTTGAACTCACATTTAACTGGTTATAGTACATGTTGTCCTCAGGGCTATTCAGCATTTTGGGCTGCTGACATCGTCGACGAGGTGTTCTCAGCTTCTGTTCAAGACAGTTTTCTGAACCTACAGTAAGATAACACAATTTAGTTTTAAGCTGTGCCAGGTACTGTGAACGTCTTAGCGTATTTTAGTCGGTAAACAGTCTTTTCTTCTGTCCTGTTCAGTCCTGGATTTATTAGCAAGTCTGCCCTATCCAAAGCAAGCACACAAAAACTTGGGGATCTTTGTTTTCTCTTTTGAAACTTAGTTCAAATACAAGTTTTTAAGCAGAACTTCATTTTTACTTTTATAACATTTTTTATTCTTCCATATATCTATATCACACAGCTCCTTATTCCTTTCACACTTTATCTTAGTATCTTCTGTTATCTAAGCAGGAAATGAGGTATATTGTGACTAGCTAGGGATATATAATTCAGCAGCAGCAAAACCATTTTTCTACAGCAGACAGTAATAAAGCCCTTTGACTGATGAGACTTAGTCTATTATCATCATTTTTATTATATGAAAAGTCTACCTTCTTGACATGGCTCTCTATTTAATTGGAGCAGTTGGACTGGTTTGGAATTATGCTTTCTTAATATAATTTGTGATGTGCTGTAAAGTAACAGTTGGTTAAAGTCATCTGGAAAGCAGAGTTTAAAGATGAAGGAAATATTTCAGAAGGGGTGGATTCTGAAAAGAACTAACAACCTTTTTATTCCTTTTTTTTTTTTCATATTAAGGAAAAAAGACATTATGATGTGCTATACTTTATTTTACCTGGTGTTTTCTGTAGCACATCCTCTAGATTACCAGAACAACTATTTTCAGGATAAATCAGACTCACTAGGTTACTAAAAGATACTGGAGGGTGTAAGAAAAGGTCATTTACTTTTCAAATAATTCTCCCAATGCCTTTGACTTTTCTGATAGCTCCCTGTTAAAATTTATATTAGTGACAGTATGAATAAAAATAGTTTCTGGTGGCACTGAAGGAAAAATATACATCTTATCGCATTTGCATTCCATTCTGCATGGGAAACTTGCTCCAATACAAAAGACCAGCACAAAGATCAAGTAGCTCATGAGTTCCTTTAAACACTTTAAAACTGAAGTCAATATGGCTTGTGCGGATGCAGGGCTCTAATCTCACACATCCATTTGTAAGATCTGGCCTTAAGGAGCAGGTAATATTACAAAGGAGGTTTATTATACACCCAGGTTTACAGTCTGCAACTATTGTACTTTTCTGCAATTACTGAGTGAGGTAAAGCAGGTGGTTGAACTTCAGCCTTTTCAGTCGACTGAGTGTTCTGGGAGATTTTCTCTCTTTCACTGCCTTTCTCCCTCTCAACAGTGAAATTTGAAAGATATTAGTTTCCTCTCAGTGTGGGACTGCAATGTGTGTGTGGGAGGGGAGCACTTGTTTCGTGCCAACCATCATGTTCCCTCACAACACCTGGGAGGGATGGTGGGTTAAATGGCCACCAGGAAACTGACTGCAGAGCTGGGTCTAAAATTCGAAACAATTTTAGAGAGAAAGTTTACATTTCTCCGGTAATACAAAATAACTTTTAAATAATACTCTCGTGTTGCTTGCTAATTTAATACCCAAAGCTTCAATGCTTTATACTTTCAAGTTAAGTAAACCTTTATATTTTTGCTGAAGAGATTCTGATGGCTGAGCCTGAACCTTTGCTACTTACCTGTATTGTATATAACCAGACAAGGCAGAAGCTGTTCCCTAAAATACTTCTGGGGAAATTGGGTGCCCAAGTAGTATCTGTGTCTTTGGAATGTTTTTTGTCTAATGTTTAGATAGGACATAGGTCCAATTTTGGTCTTTCTGAAGTCTCTGGAAGTTTTGCAGAAGACCTGCCATAACTACATTCTACTTTCTCTCTGTTTGCTCTTAGAGCTTTCTGTCTCAGGACACCAGGGTCTGCGGTTTTTGCAAGCAATGTTTTCAGTCGCAAGGCCATATGAGTTTCTTTTTACAGCAATGTAGTTCTCGAATACCTCTCCAGAAAGAATTTTTTTATTCTAGCCAGAGGCTGGTATGAATAAAGACTCAGGTCCTTACAGTTCCGCATAATTTCACACACCTCTCTGCAGCTTGCCAGAAGTAAAAACACAGCACACAAATATTTAGAAATTTTCAAACAGTACGATAATATGATGGGGTATTCTTTTTTCCTTTACCCCAAATGCTGTAGTGGCCTTCATGTTATTTTTTCTAAACACCTATATGTATAGTCTTTGTTTTACAAATGTCTTCTATTCATTAGGATTCTGAGACACTAATATTTTGCTCTAGCTTTTTATTCTGACACTTAATTCTGTTTATTCTATGGGTGGTCTGCAGCCTGTGTCCTCCAAAGGAAATACCCTTTCAGTGGGCCCATTTGTCTTAAGTGTTTAGTAGCATACTACATGAACAGTACAAAATCTGGTAACATTTATCATAAACTACCATATCTAGAGAAAACGGTATTAACATATGCTCAACACTCAGCAGTTGAACAGGCATTGTAAATGCTGTTCTAAAATATGTTGCTTTGATGACAAACTTAAAGCCACCAATAAGAAAAAAGTCACTTGCTATTTTAATAGCAATAGCAGCAGCACCAGTATCATTACCAGGGTATTGTCTACATTGCACCCAAATTGTGCAAAGTGCTTCTGGCATGTCCAGGCTCCTGAATTTGCTACAAATTTAGAGACCAGATGAGAGAGTGAGCACACGCACTTCCTTCAGGTTGTCCTTTAGCACCATTTTTTAAGAGATGTGCCCCCCTTTTGTCTGGAAGAAAACTTTTTAACTCTAAGAGAAGAAATTCCTTACGTTACAATGTCTTTATTGGTAAATTCCTTACTAGCAAGTGTAGAGTAGCTGAGGTTTTGAGCATCCTCTTCCTTTCCTCACTTGAACCCAGAGAGGCTGATACACATGGGTGAGCAGGTTTATGTGGATCCTTCCCTGAAGCTACCGCAAAATTATGTTGCTTACAGTGAAGGGAATTAGAAACTGGCAAATGGGTAAATCTGTTGGAGTATAAAGTATTTATAAGTAAACAAATGGTTGGGGTTTCTGTTTACTGCTCTATTACCACTATTGGTTATGCTTTTTATTTCTCTGGTACATAAGAGGCCAGGCCAATAGACCATTACCTTGTGGTGCTCAGGCAGATTAAAAAGATGTGTGTTTTCAACTAAATGCAAAGTCAAACATTTGAGTTACATTTTTCAGAACGGGGAGTTGCATAGTTGGAAAGCAGTGTCTCCAGGAGAGACTTGGGAATCATCATGGATATTCAGCTGAATATAGAATAACAGAATCACAGACTATCTCAAATTGGAAGGGACCCATAAGGATAATTGAGTCCACCTCCCTGCTCCTCACAGGACTTTCTAAATCATATGACTAAGAGTGTCACCCAGCTGCTCCTTGAACTCTGACAGGCTTGGTGCTGTGACTACTTCCCTGGGGAGCCTGTTCCAGTGACTGCCCACCCTCTCCGTGAAGAACCTTTCCCTAATGTCCCATCTGAACTTTCTCTGATGCAGCTTCATTCTATTTCCTTATAGTTCAGATAATTCCTGTCCAAAAGTTAAAAAAGACACCATATGTCAGGAGTTCTCAAAAGTGTGAAGTAGACTGTGTACAAAGCAGAGGACTACTCAATAAAAATAGGGGAAGAGTTCTATTGTTGAGTGCAGAATATTTTAAAGTGGGTGCTGTAAACTGCAGAATGTTTTGAGAACAAGAACAATCTGAAATCTGGAAAACCTGCCATACGGTGAGAAATTTAAAAAGAGTGTTCTATTTAACTTTTTTCAAAAGAAGGTTAAGAGGTGATTTGAAGCAAGTCTAAACCCCTGTGTAGAAGGTGGAGGATTTTTCACCTTCGGAAACAGAAGTCTGAACTGTCTAATGGCCAGAAGTGGAAGAAAATTTCAGACCAGAAATACAGCACATAGTGAAAACCATCAGTCAGGAGAAAAAAAAAATATTTAGCAGTATGATGGAAACTCAGGTGGAGATTGGAAGTTTTTAGAAAAAGTACGTTTTGACTCAAGGTAAAGTTAAAAACTATTCAAGATATGACATAGATCACTTCTAGCTTAATATGAATTAATTTCTCTACTGTGATTTTTATCATGAGTCTCAATCTGCAGAAGATTTTGTATTGTTCTTTTGATTTCTGCGATATACTTTCACCTCTGAATTTCCATGTGTTCTTCTCTGCTTTCTTATGGCTGAAATGGAAATATTTTTCTTCAGTTAGCCATCGCATCTGTCATACTGACACTTTTAATGACATCTCTTGGCTTGGAGATGATTAGCACATTTCTTATGCCATATCTTATTTAGATGATTTTTCTGGTTAAAAATCCATCCTTTCCATAAAGTGCAAAGGACTCTTTCAGAAATGCACAAACTGCCAAACAATAAGATTTAACAAAAGACTTGAAAATGCTCTTTAGCACTGACATAAGGACTTTTGCATCTAGGATTTGGGCCCTGACCAATACTTTCAAAAAAGTACCTGCAAAAATGTATTTTTCTAATGACTTCCTATAAGGCAGATGACTTCACTTGATTTCAGTGAAGATCTCATCTTAGATGTCCTGTTTATCTTGGTATTGAAAACTTGTGGACAGGCACTGGGCACACTCTTCAGAGGAACTGAGAATCATCAGATTTTGCTCTCTGAAATGAAACTAGGGTCTTCATAAACCATTCATGATTAAACCCTTGCTTCAAAAACGCCTTGATGCTAATAACCTTGCCAAACATTGCTAATTTTTCCTATATGGCGAATTGTGCAGAGAAAATGGTGATGAGGCAGCTACAACTGCATTTGGAACTTGTAAAATCCACTGATGCGAGTCAGATTGTTTTAAGGCTGGTGCAGCACAGAGGGGGCTCTAAACTCTGGATGACGTCTTACTTTTAGCAAGGGATGCACAGAAAGGATCTTTGCCAACGTGTCAGTGCCACAAAGCAGGCTGCATCATCGATGCCCCTGCTGAAGGGACTCCATTCACTACAACACATATTGAAGGGTAGAGCTGAGTGCTCTCATTTTCTTTCTGAAGCCATTTACCCAAAGCAGGTTTGCAAAGGGTTAGTCTTGTCTCTTTTCCTGGTATAGGTAAACAGACACGTAATATCACAGGAAGGGTAGTCCTTCTCTAATTACTCAGACGGGGAGATTTAGTGCACAAGAAGGGGCAGCCTGCTAAAGGAAAGGTAATGGGGCCATTTAGGGGATCATATATATTATTAACAGAGTAAGCAAATAAAGTAGATAAATCAGTATGACCAAGAAAAATAGTAAGCATGTGGCTGATTTCTAATCTATAATATCAGATGAAACATGAAAGTGCAACCCTTAATTATAAGCAAATATTAGCACAGGCTCATGGGATCTCATCATAACATCTCAAGGTCTACATTCATGAAAATTTAAGCAATGTTTAAAATCATGTTAATTTGTTCTTTGTTTGTTTCTTTTCCTGCCAGTCTAATTTATTCCAAAAGACTTTGGTTCTCAAGCCTGGATATATTGATCATGTCTATGTAAAGCATTGTTATAGCCTGGGGAGAAGACTTTTGTGGAAAAACTGGTCTTTGTTCTCCTTTGATAATCTATATGTATTTTGATGTTTTCAAGCTTTTCCAGTTTTGAATCATTTTTCAAGGCAGTACGTTAACTTCACTGGTTCTCTTGAAGTCTTAGGCAAATGCAGAAATGACCTCACAGACAATGATAACATACATCCTCCTCCTGGACTGGATGCTAAGTGGATAATTACGTGCAGCATGTTGATTTCAAGGAACAGCTACATTTTCTTCTGTGCCACACAAGTCTGTTCAAACAGAGGACTCGAGGGGCTAGAGATTCTGGTCCCACTCATATCAATGTTAAATGGGAGTGACTGAACGTCACTTACGCAGTAAAAAATGCTGTAAATGAACTAGGGTTTATGATTTTAATCATTTCAGCTGTATTTTAAAAAAGAGAGATTTACAAAGGCCACATAATTCTGTTTGGCCATGAGTGTTCATACAAACATGTTTTCACCCCTTTCTCATTCCTATGATTCTCCACCATTTGCACAAATTTATGTCACACCGTAAGTGCAAAATGGGAGTAAAATGAAAAACTTGCCTGAGAAGCAGAGTGAAGACTCAGGCAGTTAGCCCCCACTGACCTCCTGCTGCACCTGCCTGACATACTCAAGCCAGTTAACACAGATTTATCTTGCACATCCCTGTACTGAACTGTGGTCAGTGTGACTTTAGTATGAGCACACATTAAGAGATACCAGGCCCACAGCACAGAGTATTTGTACACTGCTTATTAAATGGTACCAGCTATAAATGCATCAGAAACAAGGACAGGATAACAGGTCTAATAGGCTTCACAGAACAAGTACTGTAGAATAATTTCTAGTTTCATTTGGGAATAATGAAGTTATCAGGTCTATGCTATATACTATAAATTTAATTATATTATGGTAGTTCTGCAAAAATGCTGGAGGCTAATAGAAAATAAACACACTGTCTCTGAAAGATTTTAATCTCAGTACAGGCAAAACCACACCAAGAGACAACAACATAGGGTAGGAGAGAATAAAGAGCAAGACTACTTGGTGACTTAAGTAATGAGGTATGTCTGTAATACCTTCTTTTCCCTTCTCAGGTTAATGAGAGGGGAGAAAACTACAGGAAAGAGAAATGGACAGGAAAAAGACAAAAAATTAAACAATTGAGTAAGATACTGAGAAACTAAGGAAGAGAAGAAAAAGGAATAAACAACCATTAACGGTGCATTAGTAGAACCTAAGTTCTGTCATCAGAGGATTTGATTAATCTAGTAACATCAGGAGCCTGAAGGCATATTGGCATATTTAATACTATTAACAATTGTAATTCTCTCCAGGATACTTCATGCTTACCTAGCAGTAGCTTCAGAGCTCTGCGAATGTTCAATAAGGCCTTCCATTCTGCTGATATAATGAGATATAGTATGACAGGAACCATTCTTGCAAACAAATTCCCTCAGTCCCTTCCTCTACAGAAAAGTGTCCAGGAATATTTATAGGGGCCAGTGCTCTTCATGCTGCTAGTGACAAGCAAGCACGGAAAGAACAATAAATCAGACGTTCTTTGAGGAGTTACAAGACCTCAGCCCTTGCTAACTCTCACAAAATGTCTTACTGGAGCTTCACACAAGTGTTGCTAAGGGGAAAAAAGTTAACTACTTTTAAAAAAATATATTAATGCTTAGAAAGAGTGATTAATCCTTAGCAAATCCTGCAACTCCAATGCACTCAAAGCTCTTACTTGGATTCGGTAGGTAAGAATAATAAGTTAGATTTAATTATTTTCAGTGTCAAGTGCTTTGTAGTCTAAGTCTATAGCTCCAAATGTAGTTACCAGATTCACTGAAAACACAGAATCTGGAGAGGTAAAAAGTCCTA
Source organism: Gavia stellata (assembly GCF_030936135.1). Taxonomy (NCBI): domain Eukaryota; kingdom Metazoa; phylum Chordata; class Aves; order Gaviiformes; family Gaviidae; genus Gavia; species Gavia stellata. Next base: position 23,277,998 of record NC_082601.1, on the reverse strand, counting down.
TAATAGAAAGATTTACAATAAAACAAACCCAAGCTTCATGATCACCTCAGATCCCCCACACAACTGTGGTGAACTAGAATTCTGTTTATTCAGATGGAGTGTGCTCATAGTGCCAAGAGCCATAGACTGCTAGGGAAATTAGTGTAGCCTCTTTGATGTCATGTGCATCCCAGAATCTGTAACACACTGCTAAAGCTGTGAGCATAGCCTTTTGTTTATAACCCTAAACAGAACCATTTGAATACACACACTGAAAGAACTCCTAACAGAAGCAATGCATTTTTTTCCACCCAGTGATTCATTACTTATGGCTTCATTTTGGATACTGCAGTTCTATGCAAAGCCATATGCTTTAGATTATAAAGTGCACTAAGCAAATCATAAGTTTTTCAAGATGGTATGTAAAGGCTGTTTTTGCATCTGTTTGTTGCCAACGACCCAGATGATACTGTAATTAGAACAACAAATATTTTATGTGAAATCAATCATTTAGCTGTCTCTGAATCCTGAGACAATGGCTTTTAGATATACTTTGTTGGGAAACAAGATCCATAAATAGTTAGAATCTTGGCTTTTGTTGTTTTTTTCTCTTCCAACAAAATTCTGATCCTTCAGTTATTTGTCAGTTCTTTCAGTTTCTATTGTGAGTGATTTAACTGTAGAGGGAAAAGGCAGAGATTAAACAAAGCATACCAAAGTACTAAACTGTCAGTGACTAACACAGGTAAGATTCAAACCTGTCAGTAAACAGCATGCTTCTACAAGTATGGTCCTGAAGACATGTCTTCCTATACACGTTGAATACACAACCCCTCATGCGCCCTGCCTGTAATAACATCTAATAGTGCATTCTAGAGGTGTGGCAACTAGTCAACTAACCAGTCAAAACTTAAGAGATTTACACAGCTACAACTTTAACTTAAAAATCATGCCAAACCACCTGAATGGCAGAAACTACTTCTGGACAATGAAGAAAACTTAACTGATGATTATTTTTCTTCCCCTCCTTAAACTTGACCCAAGGATGTTGTGAAAGCTGCTTTTTAGTTAATTCTTGTGACCATTTCAGAAGAGACAGTTACTGATGAAAACCAGGACATTTCAGGTATGCTGGAATTACTACGTCTCACAGCGTATTTCCTGGTTTTAGAAGACCTGCTTAATCCAATAGACACCAGGTGATAAGAAAAAGCTATCTTACATTTTCGTGTGGGGTAAGTGATGTCTCTCTTGCTGTTTGAGCGATGGTATATAATCGATACAAGTGAATGAAGAATTTCACAGGGGAAAAACCCACTGAGAGCAATTAAATACAAAGAGATCACTTCCGGATCGGGAAATCCCTGAGCCACAAACTATGCTAGGTTGGAGAGCGTTCTGGGCAAAAATCTCTGCTTGCCCTACTTTCGTACTATACTCTAGGCTTTTGCTCTTGGTTACTGTCAGAGAGAGGGAATTAGGCTAAACAGACTTGGATCGGACTGGAAATGCTCTTTCTTATGTTTTCTTTTCCATTTTTTTGGTGAAGTTGCTAACATTCAAATGACCCGGAAAGAAATCCACTAAAAATAAATTCAAGCAGTCAAAATCCCCAAGACACCTGAACCTGAGGTTGAGGTGAATCCTCACAAGATAAAGACAAAAGTCTTCAATGCAAAGATCATTTCAAGGTCAACTTTAACTGCTTATGGCAGGACAGTTGTATTACACTTGCCTTTTTGTTAGCACTGCAGCTGATCAGCCTGAGTTTCTGTAAGGCAGAAGTAGGTATCTGTATTGGGTTTGCATGGCAAGGTTTTTGTAGTGGGGGGGGCTACAGGGGTGGCTTCTGTGAGAAGCTGCTAGAAGCTTTCCTTATGTCCGACAAAGCCAATGCCAGCCAGCTCCAAGACAGACTGCCGCTGGCCAAGGCCGAGCCAATCAGTAATGGCGGTAGGGCCTCTGTGATAACATACTTAAGAAAGGGGAAAAAAACTGCACAACTGCAGCTGAAAAGAAGAGTGAGAATATGTGAGAGAAACAACTGTGCAGACACCAAGGTCAGTGAAGAAGGAGGGGGAGGAGGTGCTCCAGGCACCAGAGCAGAGATTCCCCTGCAGCCCATGGTGAAGACCATGGTCAGGCAGGCTGTCCTCCTGCAGCCCACGGACATCCATGGTGAAGCAGATATCCACCTGCAGCCCGTGGAGGACCCCACGCCAGAACAGGCGGATGCCCAAAGAATGATGTGACCCCATGGGAAGCCTGCGCTGGAGCAGGCTCCTGGCAGGACCTGTGGACCCGTGGAGAGAGAGGAGCCCACACTGGAGCAGGTTTGCTGGCAGGACTTGTGACCCTGCAGGGGACCCACACTGGAGCAGTCTGTTTCCTGAAGGACCGCACCCCATGGAAAGAACCCATGTGAAGTCTGTGAAGAACTGTAGGCCAATGGAAGGACTCACGTTGGAGAAGTTCGTGGAGGACTGTGTCCCATGGGGAGGGACCCCACGGTGGAGCAGGGGAAGAGTGTGAGGAGTCCTTGCCCTGAGGAGGAAGGAGCAGCAGAAACAACATGTGATGAACCAACTGCAACCCCCATTCTCCGTCCCCCTGTGCTGCTGGGGTGGAGGAGGTAGAGAAAATTGGAAGCGAAGTTAAGCCCAGGAAGAAGGGAGAGGTGGGGGGAAGGTATTTTTAAAATTGGGTTCTATTTCTTATTATCCTGCACTGATTTGATTGGTAATAAATTAAACAATTTTCCCCAAGTCAAGTCTGTTTTGCCCATGATGGTAACTGCCGAGTGATCTCCCTGTCCTTGACCCACGAACCTTTTGTTATATTTGCTGTCCCCTGTCCAGCTGAGGAAGGGGAGTCATAGAGCAGCTTTGATGGGCACCTGGCATCCAGCCAAGGTCAGCCCTCCACAAAATCCCATGCAAAGAGGAATACAAAGGAAAGTCAGGCATTCTTCAATTTTCTGGACATGCCCCATCTTCCCTTCTCTGTAAGTATTTGTCTGAGGTACCAGTCTTGAAGTAGAAACACTGGGACACCTATACAGGCACTGCACACCCAGAGGCTTGCCATGATGCAAGCTTGTTCCATCAGCATTATGTCATGGTTGGGACTCAGCCTATTTATTTAGTGAAGTTAAAGAAAATAAGATTAGAAAGAACCTCAAGTAACTATTTTGTCCTTCCCTGCCTTCCAAAGTAAAACCACATCTCATGTTGGAGGTATGAGAAATTTTCAAAATTGCTCAGAAACAAAAGATATAAAAAAAATCCTCCCAAACATAGTGTCAACAATGGAGCCACTCATTATTACTTCTGCACAATAAGATGACAGCTATCCCTTCACAGAAGAATTGGGATGATGATTTAGTCAATCTGATTAAATAGCTTTGGCAACTTTAAAGAATGAATCCTAAATATCATGACAGTATCATCGATTTTAGAGATATTCTCCAAAGTACATTTGGACCTGCTAATACAGAAGTTTTTAAACTGCAGATTGTGGATCTCAAAAGCTGCATATCACGTGCTCAAATGCCTCAGAAAACTCACTGAACACTTGGCACTGGTTTATCTTGTGGATTATAGCTAAGAAAAGCAAAGCATATGGGGAAAAAGATGAAACAAACATAAAAAGTAAACACTGTAATTAAATAAAAAGTCAAAACATTCAGTGCATTAGAGAACAGTAACAAATCACAAATACCTTTCTAATACTGCTTCTCTACAGAGCCAACTACTGAAGTTGCCAAAAATGCATCATACAAATGCGGGGAGTTAGTCTGTGGAATCAAAAGTAGGGCAGGAGGCAATCTGTAAGTTCACACTCAGTTCAGATGTGGTTCATAACGGGCCTGTGTTTCACAGTTGCTGTCCTAGCATATAGCCTGGATGCTTTTAAAGGTAATCCCTCACCTTCTCCCAAACTGTAATAATAGCATTTTTATCCCATACCCTCAGAGATTAAGCCACTTGATTGACTTTGAATTCTGGACACACAGGAAATTTGTATTAATTTAGCATAATGATGAGGCGCAATAAAGGCTCTGTGGAACCACAACAGCATGGTCTCTAAGGTTTTGTTCGTTACAGAAACACAATTTGCATATCTAAAGGCTTGAAACCGTGGGTCCATATTGATACAACTAGTATCTCAAATTTGAGTGTAGCAGATTCAGCATATATTTCAAAGAATAAATGGTAGAAGCCCAAGATAAAACTCTCAGTAGATTTCTTCATTAAGAAAGAAGTTTTTTTCTGAATTCAAGGTAGTTGGCAGCAGTAACTTTTAAAGGAGGTATTAAAGAAAGCTTGACTGAAGCCTGCAAAAATGCCACTAGTTAGGTATTTGCTTCCTAGTGTTGCTACAGTGATTTGGTCTGACATTTGTAAATGTTGGAAGTAAAGAAGGTATCTTGGCTATATAAAGGAAACTAATGCTGCTGACCTATGTGCTACAGCGATCCATTCCTTCAAGGGGTTGTTAATTGCTACTGGGACTCCTAACATTAGATCTACAATTAGTGATGGTTCACAAGTGATGTACAAATCAAACTCAGGCCAGTAATTCTGAGGGAATATTTTGACAGAGAAACTGAAGGAGCATGAGCAAACTATTCAGTCAATGACAGTATTAGAAAAGTAAGTAGGACTAGGAAAAAACCTTCAGGCTTTAAAGATGTCTGTATCCTGTGAAAGAGCACCTAGGTTTTTTCCTCCTTCCAAATCCAAATCACAAACCTTTTATTGATAACTTACACTATGAATCTTGTGGTAGAATGCTAGACACGTGTAAAAATAAGGGGTTGTTATTTCCAGACTTTGGAGCACTGAGGTGTAGCTCATTAACTTTCATCCTGAAAAGGTAGATCGGAGCTTCCAGCAGCAGCAAAGTGTACTCCGAAAATGTAGAAAATGCTTAAAGAAAACTGAGGGACGTCTGCAAAGAATTTCAACACCAGAATCTCAATCCTAATACATCAATTTTAGGCTACGTATTTCATGCTATCTAGCCACACCACCTGCAGTAAGAGTTTGGGGAGTGCAAACCACATAGAATATGTGTACTTTTCATTCAGTGCTTCCTAAAAGCATTTAAAGAAAAATTTGGCAAAGACTTCAGCTCATAGAAGCAGAGGAAGACATACTTATATGTGCACATTTACAAATAAAGTGAGTTGGCTTTCCAATATTATAGCAACTTGCTTATGTGACAATATGTTGTTTTGTTCTGAAATCACCTTTCTTGACAGGGCACAGCTTGCATTAGTGCATCAGCTCACTGTATTATATTCCCCTCTGAACAAAGTCTTCGTACTGCAGTGTCACTTATTTTAAATTGGTAAATGCTACAGAATTAGTTGGATTTTTTATTTTTCTCATAAATTTATGACTAATTCTAGTGACTTTGATGACATTATATTCCTCAGAGCTTAACGAACCCTTCTTTACCAAAGTGAATGGTGATTTGGGGGTTCAAACTGAGGCACTAGGAGGGCTGATTTTTAAACCATTACAGCTCACCCCTTCTGAAAAATCAGGCTCCTTCATGGCATCTTAGTGTAGGTACACGGAATTTCTTGTCACTCCAGAAAGTACAGACTAAATGATTTCAGAAATTTTTTTGGGGAGTTGATTTGTACATGTTTTCCACCTCTTAACTACTATAGATCTTTGATTTTTTTTCAACCCCTTTCTTACAACTTTGATTCTTGGCTGGTAATTGAATAATATATCCCTATAGAATAGCTTGTGATATAGCAACATCAAATTCTGTTTGTGTCCTGATTCTGTACTTGGGTCTGTGGGTATTGCAGAGCATACAAAGTTGTGAATTAACACTTTATTAGTTACTGTGCACTAATTCCTCGTGTGAATGACCTACAAATGACCACACAGAGTTACAACATGCATACACTAGTGCACTGCAAGCGTGCCTATTGCCAGGGAATGCCACTTCTGATTTATCTGTTTTGGATAGCCGAGAAGTATGGACATATTAACATAACTCTCTTCTATAACATACCCTGCTTCTCAGTAGGACTAATTAGCTTAGGCACAGCACTGCACTCATCCAGCTATACTGCCTCCAGGGTCTGATTCACATCTAGCTTGAGCAGCTTTGCAAAGCAGTGGCATGCGCTGAGTCGCTATGTCATAAATTTATATTATGGCTTATTCTACACTAACTTTCCCATGGAGACAAAACCTAAAAATCAGTTTTACCGCTGTGAACGGATTCACCGAAGTCTCCTGTTGAAGTAATGCCATAACAATAATGACAATATCCTGTCCTCAGCAGAAAGGCTCATATCCTGAAAACACTAACATTGATGCACACCTTCACTATTAGAATGAGTTCCTCTGAAGCCAGCCCCAACACTAAGCACACAAATACAAGGGAAAAAATGGAAAGTATCAAAAAAACCACATTGATATTGACATGGTTTAGAGAAATATGATTAAAATTAAAATGTATAATAGAATTTTAAACTCCTCCCTTTAGAAAGGACTGTCTTAATTATTTCAATTATTAAAAGGCCCTGTGAAGTAAAAGGCTATGGGCAGAGAGAAATATGCATTTCTCTTCATTTGTAGATGTAATAAATTTTAAAAGTCCAGCACTCACTCTATCCACACAACATTTTAATTAACTCATGCAACAGTTTTAATTCAGAGATAATTGAGAGCCATACACTTTCTACAAACACACAATAAAACGTAGGAGTACTTAAGCTAATCTTTGATGAAAAATTCTTATGGTAGGTTCTTCAATAAAATAAGCACAAGAATAACTTTTGCTTTCATGGAAAGTATCAATTCCACATGTAGCTGCTCAGCATTGTCTAAATTAAATGAATATGAGACTGGTGGGTGGACAGAGGCAAACTGAAGATAATCAGCAAAATTTATGTTTTCAAATAATGTGCAAAACACATAAATCACTTCAAAGAAGGCCATGAAATTACCGTTTTTGAAAAAAATATTTAAATTATAATATAGCAAAAAGCAAAGAAACATGACTTGTGGACCATAAGTTACAGTTCATTGTTTGCTTTCACAAGGTAGAGTGGCAGGAAATTATCTCCCTCTCGTCACGCATTTCATTTTTGATTAGGTGATTTTGCATTATTTGCAACTTCAAAAAGCAGCCACAAAAATATGAGGTGCCAAAGATATTTTTTCTTCTCTGAAGATGCAATTTTCTAGAAGAAAACTGTCTACAACACCACATAGAACAAAACAAGATTTTCAGTTTTTACTGGAAACACTCACTCATGCCAGCAGTCTACGTGAAGTCAATGCATTATGCCACTGCACAATGATGGATCATGTGAGGCCTTGTAGGATGGGACCGATATTTTTTAAAATAGATATTATTATTTAATGATTCGATATTTTTTAAAATAGATATTATTATTTAATGATTTATCCCTTTTTATTACTATCAACCAATAACACGTATTTGTTCAAAACAAATTACTGTTCTTTCATCATTATGTTGACATCATTTTGTTCAGAACAATCCACAGTACAAAAAGGGCAACATTATTTACATAGAACCATAAATCCTTATTTTTATTTCTTTTTTTTCTTTTTCTATTTTTAAAATTTTTATTTAAATAATATGTATTTTATACATAGTAGAGGTTAACTACACTTACTATACTTTTTTGCATTCTGTGTGTGTCTCTGCTATTAGGACTTGATCTGGAAAGTTTATGCAGAGATACAAAACACCTCAGGTAGCTGTTTTGGCATATGAAGTCTTAGCTTTATGCGTTTTATGTATTTAGTTTTCAGAGAAAGAGGGCTCTAGTTACTATGTTTCAAAATAAAGCCTTGCAGGGTAGGATGCAAGCAGGCAGGCTACACAGCTGCTGTGTGGCCTGTGATGAGAAGGTGCCTGTGCCACCTGACAGTGCCAGAAAAGGGCTAATGTCCTCATTACACTTGTCCTTCTTTCTCTTTCCCCCATGGCTGCAGACAGCCAGGACTACGGTTTGAACATACTCAGAATTTGCAACACTGGCCTTGTGAGGGATGAATTTCCCAGTCATCTCTGCTGAAGTGTTAAATTCAGATGTCTAATGATGACATTCTAAACATCATCATTACTTATTTCACTGGAGCTCAGCGCACACAAGGGAAGAGATAGTCAATCATATTATGAAGAGCTACATGATGCATTGTTCCTCTTATACAAGAAACAGCAGTAGCTTGTGCCACTATTCAAGAAAGCCTTGAGTCCCCAAACACTAGCTGTGAACCCGGGCCCACAGAAAGGAGGCTGAGCCCATCAGAGTTCATCCTTGTAATGAAACACCATGGTAGGAGAGGGTTCAAGGGGACCAAGGAGCTGAGAGAGCACACCTGATTACCTTTTCTAATTTTATTTGTGGATGATGAAAATAGTCAGAAGTAAATGTTTCATGTCCTGTCGTGTATGGCATCACTGAAGAGAAGGCAAAGTTTGTATACTTCATGTAAAACCAGACAGACAAAATGAGTCATCCTGCCTGCAACTGCACTTTTCTTATCCTTCTAAAGAACTTATAGCAAATCTGCGGATAAGAAGTGCTCTGGTGCTCTCAAGTGTAACTAAAATGGCATCCAGCCATATTTCTAACATCTAGTAAAAACAGAACTATGGCAATTTAACTTACTATCCATAGGAAAAACATGCTTATTGTCCACACTCAGTGGGGAAAAACCCAGTCAATGACATCACAGGAAGTGCCTATGCTTTTTTTTTTTTTATGGTATCAAAAAGCCTATTCTAGATTACTGGCATTTGAACATGAGAAACTATTAAAGTACACACAAAGTCAATAAAACGATCTCACTAGACTTGCCTATGTGCATAAGGGGTTTTATCTTCAAAAATAGCCTAGTATTAGTTGTATAAGCTCCAAATGGCATTTAATGGGTGAAAATGCTTAAAGATTTCTGAAAGGTGTTCCTACTTCTTGGCCATTAGCATGTCAAACCAGGATAATTTAAATCTGCTTTCAGTGCTGGGTACTCAAGATCACGGCCCTCCTTATTTCTATTCCTCCTTATTTCTTCCACCTATGTGGAAGAGAAGCATCCCAATAAAAACTATAAAGCACAGCCACTAAAGGGCCCTCTTCAGGAAGTGCCATAACCAGACAACTGTATCTGCACCTGAGTTAGAAGTTAGTCAGGCTTCTTTTTTATTCAATTATTTCTTCACTAATACTGGAATTTTAGGGCAACAGAAACTTTTTTGTGAATTCAGGTCATATTAGCTAACAGTTTCAGCTGAAATAACATGAAAAAACTTCAGAGATGTTGAAACAATTCATTCTGGCATCTCAAAAACAAAACATTATGATTTTGTCACAAGGGGACTCCTTTCCCAAAACAGAGGAGGTAGTGCTGCCACACCTGATATCCAAAAACTCAGTGATTAGGACATGTTCTTAGGTTGTGAAAGAAGTAGCTTCAAACACCTCCTTTAACTGATTTGGTACAGGGACTTGAACCCAAACATCATGCTTCTCAGGAGAGTAAGCTAACTGCTGGGCTAGAAAATATTCTTAGGTACGTTTCTGCCAGCCTCATTTGCTGAAAGTGTCCCACTTTAAATAAGTAGTTAAATATTCATTGAAAGCCAGGTGCTGGCCCCCTTTTCCTCTGACTGCTCAAATTACCAGGTTCTCAAGTCATTCACATGCTCTCTGTTTCTGTGGCCTACTTACTATTTAATGTACATTCTACTGATAGGAGAAAGGGGAGGAGAAAATGCTTTCTTCTCGGAACTTCTACATCTGCCTTGGGCATAGCCCAGGCCGGTGAAAATATGGGTCGGTGAAAGTTTTGAGCCCTTACCTTTGGAAGGACAGTAGTATGAAAGGTAAGAAATTATAATTTTCCAACACATAGAGTAGTTAAAAATAAAGTAGTTTTATGACAAGAAATAGTATTATTTAAAGGAGAAAGAATTGAGACATCTGCATCTATTTGTATCCAGTGTTTATCCCTATTGGCACAATTAATAAAAGCTATGCATAAATCACATGAAGTTCATTAAATCCACTGGCTCAGGCTGCTGACTAATTGGTAAATACACACTCGATAAAAATGTAAAATGTATGCCAACTCCACATTTTAAAACTAGTTTCTAGTTAAGATGTCTCTGCTTCCCAGTTGCTTTTCCACCAGCTCGATTTTCACAGTTACTGGTCTTAGGGAAACAAAAGTGCCCATAACAGTGCCATAAGATCTTAGGCCTTAGAGTAGGAAAACAAAAAGCAGCTCTGTTGAGCTTACAAAGGCTAAGGAGTTAGCTATTCTGCGTCTAGGACGATTTTCTAATGTACCTGTGAATCTAAGGTCTGCTGATACCAGCTGTGCACATTTCAGTAGACTCTTTCAGGCACCTCAACCCCGTTATGAATGCAGCCTTTAGCACTTGCTTCTGCAATGTTGCCTTCAGCTAGTCTGACGTGAAGGTATCATTGCTCAGTGAAACTTTGATGGAGTCAAATCTGGCAATTCTGATAAAGGTCCAGGAACTATGCAGGCCTCTGCAGACAGACAGTCTGACACTGTCAGAATTAGACACTAATGAAAGCTAATTATGAAAAACATGATGAGTGTGACAGCAGCTGAGGCTGGAGCCATCTACCCCAACACTTCTCTAAAGGTCACAGAAGACCCATCTCCACTCATTTGGACAGGGTGAAGCCTTTGTAGTCCCCAGCCCAGCACAATCTCCTTTTCAGAGGAGGTCAGCACCCAGCCACCCACGGATTTTTATAGGTAGGGAGCTCAGCAAAAGACTTTAATACTTACAATGCCTTTTAACAAATCCATGGGAAGCCTTATCTGAAGGGTCTCTTTTTGCCACCATCACTGATGGCTCTGATTGTGGAGGGCCTTCCTGACATCAAACAATCCCAGATGCAGAGAGGCCTTGGGAGTTAGCCCAGCGCTTTGTCTGGGCCTGACCTCAAGTTTTCTGTATTTACATTTTTTCCAAAACATGATTTAGAACAGATGTCACTGGACACAAGAGCTCTTCTCCAGGGCTGGAGTAGAAAAGCGCAGCAAAAGTAGGAGATACAGAGGAGCTCAATTTACATTACATAAGGATTTTGATCTGCATAGCAAGGAGAGGGTGGAATCCACCCATCTTCAATTTTAGTTTAATTAGACTCACATTCAAACATCAGTGCTGTTTTCCCTCTATTAAGGCTCAAGCAAAATGCTTGGTTTGATTGTGAACAGCCTTATAACTAAGAGTATTTTGGTTTAGGGATGGTTTAAGACCATCTCTGCTTGTATTCTCTATTTCTGCCATTGACTTTGACAGTGCCTGAACAACATATTCAAAGCACTTGCCTCAAACCACACTTATGGTGTGCATGTTTGAAACAAAGGATGAAATAATGTTGACAAACAGTATTACGAAATTGATATAGCTTTAATAGTGGCTTAATGAAAGAAATGGGAATATGAAACTCCCTTCTTCTCTAGACAATGTGTGGTGAAATAAGCTGTCCGCAATGGAGGGAAAAAGCTCAAAAAGAAACATTTGGAAACAATACAATGACATATGGTCCCATATGTTGAATCTATAATGCTTCCTAATTCCTTCAGGGAAAAATTCACCCTTCTCCTGAACAAATTCCAAGTAACTGGGATTTGCCTGTGAGGACTGAAGGAAGGAATAAAATCTGTCCTCCATACACAGACAGAAGACATGGCTATGAAGCAGCTTCTCTGCAGTTGCCATTTTACCCCTGGACTGGAATAGCACCAGGAATGTTTTTTGATCCTTTTCTGGGTATTTATAATTGCTGATCCACAGGCTTATCCTCATCTCTTCTCCCTAGTCAAGTCTGCTCAGGGAATGCTTTCCCTGTAGGGTGCTCCACAGTAAAGACAGCACGTGCTCAGCTTTCTGAATGATGGTAGGACAGCAGAATAGCTAGAGTTGCTTTAAAAGTTTCATATATAGAAAGCTGCATGTTGGTGCTGATCAGGCATGCCCAGGGCTCCAGGGTAATTATGTTGTACAGCAGTTTTAGGTGATGCCTTTACAGCCCTTAGTTTTTTGAGACACATGATTTCCACTCATAATTCCTGGTTCTATGCAGTTCACCAATCCCTGGATGAGGGAGTGGGAGAGGAATAGGCCTGCAAAATCTAGCAACAGTTTTTATGCTCTTACAAGAGAGCAGATTTTGTAAGTGTGCTGAATGCAAGTGGTCAAACATCTATCCAACAATGGAAGTGTCTTATATCTAAATGCTCTGAATTAAATTGTGATATAATAATAATTATTGGATTTTTGGCACATTTTGGGTTGCTGCATTACTCACAGGATCAACTCACGGCACAGGCAACTGCCCAGGCTAGCAAATTACTGGAGATACTGAAGTGGCCACAGTTCTGTTGAGTCCTGGAAAGCGAGGCTACCTAGAGCTAAGGTACACACTTGCAGTTTTTCATCACTGACCCTTATGGATGTAACATTACACTGCAATACCTCTGTTTGCACATGAAAGAGAAACTTTTGTCACAGTCCTTATTTTTACACTCCTTATTGATGGGATGTTCCAAACTTCAGATGCTCCAAAGATGATATATACTGCTATTTGCCTGATCATTAAAGTGCAGCTCAATGGCAATTTTATAGGTCATTTAAGCGTTTTTTAATTTCCTTATTTGTCACCATCTCTAGTCTGTTTCAGGAGCCAGTAATTCGTTTTATTCATTGATCTAATTTCTTTGTATATAAATAGTTTTGAAATTATGTGTTACTAAAAAGTTATGTATTTGAATTCTTGTTCATATTTTTTTAAATTTGTGTTAAAAACTATGCCCTCACCAGCCTGTCTGTTAGGAAGAGGCACCTCTGCACTTTGTATCTCTACAGCCCGCTAGGACTATCTCTATACATTCAGCCAAATTCAGCAGACTATGTCCTCTGCTGCTGATTCTCCTTCTTCTGTTTTGACTACAGCATGCAACTGAGCTGGCTGATATATATCTCACATTAAAAAAAGAAAAGATGATTTTGTGTTTTACCCAGATATGTTGGTAGCAACAGGAATGACCTGTGAACATTGGAGGGAGTAACACTGCAGTAGCTGGCACCTCCACTGAAAAATGACCTGTCAGGTGATGTCTAGATTCTTCAGCTCAGCTGAAGTCCATCAACAGGGAGGAGGATTCAAAAGGTATGTTCATGAATGGTATCACAGAAAGATAAAAAAGTGTAGCAGAGATGAAATGAGATTAATCAACTCACTAAAGAAGTTCATTTAGCAGAAATCCTGCTGTGAAATGGGAATAAAGGCAGAAAAGCTTTTGTCCCCAGTTTGGTAGGTCAAGGGAACTAAGGCAATATGCTGAAGTCAAACCAAAATTTTCAGCTTTATTTTCCCTTAGCTGTGACTAAATAAAGTGCAGGTTCATTATTTCCTGCATTCCTTAAAGATACCTTTGTTCTTTACTTTTTATGTCCAAGTTTGCATTAAGAGAAGTTTCTGGGCAACTGGCATTCTTAAGCATTTCATCCTCCACAAATCAATAAACCTAAACATATGCAGTGGCATGTTGTAGTGCCCAGGCACAAAACAAAGAGTCTGAAGAAATTGCAGGATGCTTCTCTGAGATGCTAGTCTGGAAACTGGCAGCATGCGACATCTGGGAAAGACATCTCCCAGTACCAGACACCATCTACAACATCCTCTGTGTGTAGCAGGACAGTGCCTGAACCTCAGGGGACCTTCAAGACTTTAACATCCAAAAAAACTCTTTTATGATCAGAGCTTTGTGAAAAGACTCTGACACTATGGTTTGCACACACTGACTTCTACAAATGGTCAGTAATACCCGTATCACACACATGACTACCAGGTAGTTGTCACAGACTTCTGGAAGTTTGTTTTCTCAAAAGCAGAAAAATTCAGATGTGCCTGTCCTGGCTTCAGGAAAGGTGCAAAAATGGCCAATAAAATGATAGCGTGTGCTGCAAAAGATCTGGCTGAGTATGGACAAGATAGTTGTGTCAAGCACTGCTTTGAATGAGTTTTTGGTCTTGACTATTATCTGAGTTGACTCCAAGATTCTGCTTTGCTACCTTAACTGCCCAGCTGACTTAGCTCAATAGTGCTGTCCCAATGATGCTGATCTGGAGCCTAGCATGCAGACCTCTAAACATGAGGTGTTGCACAACCCAGGCTTTCAGAAAGAATTTCTACTACACAGAGACACCTCTTCAGACAGAGTTGGAGCTGTTGGGAGACTGACCTTATCTTGCAACCAGATTGGCAACCATAACCCTAAGGAACGACAGGCACCATCCTAGGGAAGTAGTGTGTGCTCTAGGATGAGCATCTTCTCAATCCAGCTCTACTCATTTGGGTTCAGCTCTTAGTAAAAGCCCACCAGAATGATTTTCAATTTTTCTCCTGGAAGACAGTTACAAAGCTATCATAAACTGGGAGATTGCGTGATGGGGATGAGGCCTTCAGATCTCTGATTCCACCACTAAAAGCAGCAGAGATCTTTTAAGCCCATAGGCAGAGATTAAGTAGTACTTGATTTTGCTTCTTCAGCTGGAGGACAGGGACAAGGGTTATCCAGACAAAAACTACAAAAGACAAGGAAGGATGCAAAGAAAGTATTTAGGCCCAGAACCATAATAAACTCCCAGAATAAACTGCTGCCCAGTAAATTTCTAGAAGGCACTAACCTAACCTGAATGCTGATTCAAGCTGAGTTTTACTATCTGATAGATATGGAGCCAACAGTACGTCCTAAACATATCCACACAAGTATTATACGCACTATGCTACAGGAATGAAAAGCCTTCCCTCTTTGGGAAATCATCTTGTCTTGAAGGGAAAAGACCACTACCCCTCTTCCAGTCACCACCGCTTGTTCTTCCCCAGCTCTGAGAAGGGCAATGAAGGCTTTTCCATGGCTACTAGAAACCATTTCAAAAGCTAAAGCAAGATGGGGCTGAGGAGGGAATGGTATGGGGAGGGAAGGAATTATAACTCCTGTATATTTATCTCCAAAACTACTTACTCTGTCAGTTTGGTTCTTGTCTCTGTAGGTCAAAATGCTTACCGACAGACACTATCTCTGTTTATTCGGTGTCTTAGACACCTCTATCAGAATGTGAATTAGCATCAGTGGTGTGTCAGCCTGTGCTGGTGATAACAGTAATGCCTGCCAGTCTCCCCCCACTGTAATGTTTACACTACTTTTTTCGTTTTAAAAAAATATGTGAACTTGACACTAGCTGCATTAGACCATCACCAATACTTGGAAAAGTCATCTCTCTTCTCGTTTAATATTTGGAAATACTTAAAGAGTTTGAGGAAAATATTTTCATGGAATGTTTGATGTAAAAAATGCTCCAAGGCAGATAGATTTTTTCAGTTAACATTTCAAAATTGCTTCAAGACTGGATGAAGGATCTGATGAAATACTTCTATGTTTTAATTTTCCAGCTGGAAAATGAAACTCTATTTAATATTTAAAAGGTCTTTTACAAAATACACAGAACTATTAAAAACAGTACCTGGGCTATTCTGCAGGAAAGGGAACAGAAACAAACATGCCTAGAATACAAGGCCCTGCAGCCACTCAGCAGTCCACAAAACAACTTTGGTGAGCATAACCACATCCTTC
The DNA here is from genome assembly GCF_030936135.1 of Gavia stellata. Classification (NCBI taxonomy): domain Eukaryota; kingdom Metazoa; phylum Chordata; class Aves; order Gaviiformes; family Gaviidae; genus Gavia; species Gavia stellata. Next base: position 23,262,324 of record NC_082601.1, on the reverse strand, counting down.
CTTCCCAGGGAGGCCTTTCCCCACAGAAAGCACAGAGCCAACACACGCTTGCCACATATTTGAAATGACAGTTCAGAAAAAAAAGCATCAACTCACCCAGGACAAAGCTCAGCTTCTTCTAGATGGACTGGGGCTGGTACTTTTGTGAAATTATTCTTAGACTGACTGTAAAGAAGGGGCACAGTGTGCAATTACTGCATCTACCTAATACTTCCTGGAAGAGGACAAGAAGCAGATGGTTCTATATCCCCACTCATCTGGCTGATTGGCTAAACTGGCTTTACATACATGCAGCTGGGAATGTTTTATAGCACTCTCTTTCACATTCTCTCTCCAGTGACTGCATTATTCCTCTTACACCAAATTTCCTCTTGCATTGAGAGGGCAGCTCCTGGATAACTTCGTTCCATGTACATGTGGAACAACTGGTACCTGCTTGATGTGTCGCTGCATCGTTTGCTCTAGAATGGAGTAGCACTTTAGAAGTGGATGGAAGGTTGCAGAAGAATTGTGATTTGTTGACCCACTGACAAAACAACTTTGTCCTGACCACTCTGATCTGGCAGAAGAGAACACAGCAGCAACAGTGGAGGTTTATTGCATCTTCAGAGTGTTTTACTGCCTTCTACAGTAGAGTCACTACCACCTTAAGCTGGAAGATGGTCCACTGATCAGAGCCTGTTTTCTCAACCTGCGGAGGGCGAGATTTGCTGTATAGTGATGACTACTTGCTGTAGTTACTATAGAAACACATAGGAACCATAGACCTACAGGAAAGAATTAGAGTTTGAGTAGTGCATGAGACTGAGCAAGATACAACATTTTAGACTTTCCTCTCTGCTCTGGCAGACTCAGCTATGTCTCAGACAGCTTTGGTGTATACATATCCTTCAAGGCACAAATGAAGAAAAATCATTTCTTCTGTTATTCTCAGATCTTTTTCAGCCTGCTACAGCAAATGATGCAGTTTATTCTCTCACTTACAAGACTCTGCAGTACTAGCAAAACTTGTTTTAAGCTCTCCCTGTTTATTTTTCTCATATTTCAAAGGTAACTCTTCACTGCAAGCTCACTCCTCCTCTGCTAGAAGTGTATCCCCTACCCTTTAATATTTATAACAAAGACTTAATGGAGAACCAAAGGTCTACAGTCTTAGACATCATGATGCACTAAATGTATCTCACATGTCTTGCTAGGGCTAATTTGTCTGCATGGAGTGTTAAGTTGACACTGCACTAAAGCTTCTAGTTCCAGTGCATCTGGAGCCAGTTTTGCGAGTACTTCCTACCCTGCCAGGAGCACACATCCCAAGGTAATTTCACCTGTAAATTCCGTAACAGTGAAATACAGAAATCTAGTCTAGCCCGAAGACATGACAAACTTATGACTCATCTTGACCACTCTTGTCTAAAGTTTTCTATGAAGCAGATGACATTTTCTTCACCCACTGTTTCAATCTGCATACGAGAGTTGATCAAAATCCAACAGGGTTCCCATGAATCGATCTATTTTAGGCCCTAGCACTGTTGCAGGCATGTATGCTTAGGCAAGTTGGAAACCATCTGTATTTCAGCTTCTTGGATAATGAAAGGGAATTTCCATCTTAAAAGTTGGTAGTAGAGCTGGTGGTAGTTTTCAGTTTTAGAGTCATCTGACATGCTTCAACAGAAAGCGATAGTGGAGTGATACTGCAAAGTACTACAAAACAGAATTTGGCCTAGCATATGAACTCAGTCTCACAGTCAGAATCTGTGGTTGAAAACTGTTAATTCTTAATTTCTTTAAGAATCAGATCTTAACTTTGCAATGACTTCTTTTTCATCTGCATGCAAGATTTTAAAAATAGGACTGGTGTTTCCTTTAATTAGTATTTGATACAGTATTAATATTCCTATTTATCTTCTACATGCCACATGGATTAAATTCTCATTACTTTTGATCTTAATACTTTTAAAATATGTAAATCAGCAGACAGACACCCTCTTTAAAGCAGTGTTTGCACACCACATCTATTATTGCCTTGGGCAATAGGAAAATATCTGCATTGCTAAAATTCCAGAATTGTGAGGAAATCTTGAAAAATCAGATATTAAACTGATCAATCTAGATGAATTATATAATGACCAAGTGAACCGCAGTTCTTTAGATTCAGCTATACCTAAAAATGACATTAAAAGTGGCCAAAGACCATTACAGAACATGTATTTAAAAGGGATCAACTAAGTTCATTTCTGGATGGAGAAGAATGTTTTCACAGGCTGAGCTAATTCCAGATGCAATGCCTTAGAAGAATACTATATTTTTTAGAAAAACTTACCTTTAATCTCAGACATTAAAAATATAATGATTTGTTTTCAAGTTTACAGAAGATACTGTTATCTTAATTAATCTCTTATTTTTCCAACACTATAGCACACTGCTCATGAATAGATTTGCATGGGCATGTATTTCAATTTATCTGAATACTATGGCTAAGCAGAGAGGAGAAACTTATGGGACTCATCAATACAAACAACAGGCAAAGAGGATACATGGGACTGATGCCTCTGTTCACACTAAGTAATCTCCGATGACATGGGAAACATTTGGATTTAGTGTTGAATGAACATGGTTCATGAATGTGTTTGTCTGAAAACAAAAGCTTATCCAATCATTTTACAGTTGATCTTCCTATAATATATAGTAACATATTTGTAGGTAGACCTGTTAAAGCTCTCTGCCTACATTACATTGATGATGTGCATGCCTGAGAGTTTTCAGAAGAAATTAAGCAGTAATATACAGCTGTAAAAAACAGGGCTGGCTCCGGCCATGCTCTGACTGAGAGATGGAGGGAGGGCACTCACTGTGCAGCTGCAACCACATTGCATGCCCCAGAGCATGTGTGCAACGCCTGCATGGGGTATCCATTCCCTACCTTTCAGCCCTGGAAAATCTGTATCTGCTGAGAAATACCACATGAAAACTAATGTTCTGTTTAAAAACAACAAAAAAATTGCTCTTCAGTATCAGAAAAGGCATTTTCAGGGAAACTGGGCACTGCTGGGTACATTTAGTCCCTCTTATTTTTACTTTTTCTGATCTCATCTAAAATCCACTGAGTCTGTGGGACCTTCTCCACTGTCTTGACTAAGCTCTGAGTACAGGCCAGCAGCCTGACAGCCTGATGTATTTCTAGCACTTTGCTTTTATTTTGGTTATCTTAGCAATCTACGGGACTAAATATTAGCGTTTATTCCAATGTCATCTAAGAGAATAGATCACTCCTCCTTAAATCTAATCACATAAGGTCATGTTTGGCAGGGTTCATACTAAATGAAAACCTGAGCCTGAGCTCTTTAATTCTATGGTACAATGGTTATGTATAGACCATTACTTCCCTGGGTGCACACCAAGCAGAAGGTCCACAGCTTGCTTCCCGAGGAGGCAATGAAAGTTTCATAAGTAAAAGAAACAGAAATCTGGCCCTTGCTCTGAACAACAGTTTAAGGCCTAGTCGACACCACAGCAAATGCTATCAATGCATTTATTTCTTACCATCATCTGGGTTAATAAAAGTCCTCAGCTAGAAATACTGCTATTTTTTTTGACCAGAACAATTCATTCCATCTGGAAAACTGCTTTAAGAACTGCTTTACTGTGATGAGATGCCTTTCCAGCAAGGAGGTTTGCTGGCATACATCTGCAGTACAGTTACATTTTTAAAGTCTTCTAACTGCAGATACAGCCTAACTGGCCAGTTCTGCGCATGGTAGTTTCTCCAATGAGGAGACTGCTAACTCTGCTGAATTAAAGCAAACTTATTTTCAGATGCCCTCCTGCATAAGACTACACTAAAAATACATTTGCTTCACAGAAATCTGCAGGCTGTAGTCATACACATACACTAAAAAGAAGGCACAGCAGTGTCCTTAAACTTCCAGGAATCTGATAAGTACCACAAATATTCTGAAATTCCTATGCAACTAAATTAAAATGTTTTCTCATAGTTATTTGCAAAGGCATCATTAGTAGGGTGTTACTTATCTAAAAAGTCATTGTACATCCACAATTGTGTTTAGAATAACTACATGACAGAATGTCCTAGAAGTAATTTAAATTTCCCCTTAAAGTGTCTTAATGACACTGTAGGGGAAAATGCAGCACTTAGTTATTGAAGCTTAAATGCTTTATGCACTTACATCACAATTATTGCTCATTACTGTTTCACAACACAGATACTATACATTATCTTTGTCTTGAACATGAAACATATCAAATAGGAAAGTCTGTTCACAGCCATGCAGTTGCCTATACTGTTCAACCCAATTTGCTTTTCAAGTCATACTATAAACTTCTAATTCTAAGCTGTCACTTAGGATACACATTTCCATCTTTTTTCACACTGAATGGTCTTATTTAGGCAATGATTGTTACAGATTTAAACAAGATGCGTGGATAACCACTGCTACTCTCTGAAGTATTGGGCCCTTCAACATCAACCTCTGCCTCTGCTGCAATTGTTATGCGCAGAAGGATGAGATGTTGCCTATGAAACTCTATGTTGATAAATCAAGGATCTCTTGGCTACTGAACTCACAGCTCTGTTCTCTAGTTAGTTCACAAGTATTTTGTATCAAAGGGATGCAAATGTGAAGGTTTAGAAATAAAGGAGTAGCTTTCAAATTTGAAGCTAAATAAAAAGCCTGACAAGCAACATCATTAATAATCTGTATCACTTTTACCCAGTCTCCTTTCCTGAAACTTAAGCATAATACTCCACAGTGGGACTCAACTTCACTTTCACCTCTACTCCAGGTAGGACACTTACTTCATTCAATGATATAGCACCTACAGAAACTGCATCAGAGTATTTAATGAAAGTGACCCCACTAAAATAAATTCAAGCAGCTATTACAAGCAAAACTTTGCCTAACCTTCCATTTTTTTCATCACTAGGATGTGGAAACCTCCCGCCTCCTTGCCTGCAATCCCATGACACATGGCACATTCACACGAAAATAATCTTGGACTATCCCACTAGAAACAGCTTCATAAGCACCTTTGCAAGTGCCAGCTGAACTCTGTAGACTTTGCGTGATGGCGAAGACATGCTGAACAGCTGGGTGGGCTATAACTTATTCCAGACTCGTGTGGCTGGTCAGTTCTCCCAGTAGACAAGTGCTGAAGCCAACCACTTCCTCATCTCCTCTGTGACATTATATACCCACACTGAAGCAGACAGAGGGTATAGTGATAGAATATAGACTACTTTCATGGGCCAAACAAGAGAAAGGACAGTTCTCAAAAGCTCTCACCCTCCTGACCCAGCAATACAGGCTGCACATTCACAGAATAAGGCACAATCAGGATATCATATTAACAAAGTCCATTGTTTTCAAACAGCTGAACTGGTTTAGATTAGTGATGACTTCTTTTCCTGTATCCTAGTAAAAAGGGGGCCTTGTTTCAGTTCTAGATCACTCCTGGCAAGTCAGCTGGGAACATGCAGAACACAATGTACACCAGATTCCAGCACACTGCTGCCTTCCTGCTCTGAGCTTTGTCATCAGCTTACATGAAAACAGGCATAGGCCCATCCCACCAAAACTTGTTTTGCTCAGTTTGTTTTTGTTTCAAAAGGTCTTTCAGGGGAAAGAATTTGGTCAAAAATCCAGCCACAATTCAAATTGTTTATATAAAACACACTTGGGGCTCCAATCTGTGGGAGCAATATTTTTAAATGTTTGTGTTTTTTGTTTCTGATTTGTTGTTCTTACTCAATGTTCTGATGTTGGTGTGAGTAAAGCCAGACAAAACCCCAAGCATTAGTTTAACAAATGTAATCCAGATACAATGGGCTAGATTTACAGACCAGCCATGCTTATTCATGGTGGAGCATGAGGATGCATGATGAAGTTGAGCATAACAAGCCCAATTTACAGTTGCCCTTAGGCCTCTTCGGAGAACACCCCTAGCACAGAAGGCCTGTTTGCTGCATGCAGAGCCAGCTCTGTGTCTTTGTTCCTACTTGTCCCTGGATAGGAATCATTCTAAGGCAGGGCAGCACAAACCTGAACAAAAGACCCTAGGATTAAAGGCTGCAGTCCTCAAGAAAAAAACACCCTCTCTTCTCCCATATCCTCTCCTTTTTCCCAGTTTCAACTATTGATGTTGAACTGGAGAAACCGCTGCAGATATGGCGACATCTTCGCCTGCTACACCTTTTCAGAGGTTAAGAGAGGCATTTGCCCTGCACCAATCCAGTGCCTGCAATCTTCCAGTTAGCTTGCAAAGGAAATGGTGGACACAACCTCTTTTGCAGTTAGACTCAGCTCTCCTACAGATCATATGTACCAGTGATAATTTTCAGAAGAACGCAGCTACCTCTCGAGCATCAAACTTAGTAGCCAGGTTTCCGAGGCAAAATTTGAAATGCTCAACAGTTTGGTGATGGTCATTTAGGAAGTTGCTGAATGCTTTGGAAACTGTAGTTCTATTTTGCTGCCCAGAAATTACTTTCGGAAACTCTTAAAAAGCTGACCCAAAGTTCTACTGAAAATGCATCCTGTAATGTTTGCTTATTACTTTGCTGGAAGTAATGTTCCTCGAGTCAACCCAAATTTACATGTCTTTACCTTTCAGTAAAAATTCAGTATTTCCATGTTAGAGAACCGCTCCAAGCTTTCTTTGGCTCAGTTTTATCCTTCTCATCACTCCTTTAAGTATGTTTGCTGTTCTGAGTTTGGCTTCTTCTGACTACAGTAAATGGAACTACAAATCCAAAGGCAGCCAGTGATGTTCTTATTGCTGAGAATTCCTATTTGGAAAATTTATTTGACAATATTGAGGGATATGCGTGTCATCTGCCACTTCTTTTATTCCATTTTATTTTTTAATAGGGCATAATCAAGAACACAAAAATACGGTTTCTTCCAAAGTCATCTTGTGTTACTTCTTCATTAGCTACAGGTTCTAACCAGAGACCAATGCGGGGCACACTTCGTCTTTCAGCAACAAGGGATAAAAGATCTTGATAACCCACTGATAAAGGCTGACCTTAAACATTGACCTTAAATTGTCTGCCAACTCAAAGAATAAATCTGGCCCTGGTTCTCAGAAGCAACTATCAATTCAGGTGAAAGCTGTTTATTTTAAAGAATCATGTCCAGAAAGCAAGGTGCATCTTGTTCCGCTTCAGATGACCCTGCATAGTCACAGGACTTCAAGAAAGATAACGAGCCACCACAAGAAGCTCTAGAAGCGTGTGAACTTGATTTAGAACTCTTGCCAAAATTCCAGTACCTTTGGAAAGGTAGATAAGATGCAGAAAGTTATAGATTAATTAATTCAGGCCTGATTCCAAACACCCCTAAATTAAAAAATGTTAAGCTCTTGCTTAGGTCCAATATTGAATAAGGAGATGAATGCAAACAGAAGAATAAAAATTAACATTAGGAAATAAAACTGAAAAATTCTTCAATCCTTTTCTGCAAAGACAAAAACTGCCTGAAAGCTAAGCTGACTCACTTAAAACCAAACTGTTTAATTTATGCTCTCAATGACCCTCATATAAACCACATAGAAAATTATGGCAGAATTTAACCCAGCATGCATTAGCAGTTTAAAAGTGATTTATTTAGATCCTGTTGAGATCATCAACATTTTTACAAATGTAACTTCCAAAAGGTAGAGGGCATTATAATAGTATGGCTGCACTGGATGGGACAGTGAAGTACAGAATGTAAGACTGTAAGTGCTAGAAGTCCAGTGGGGGTAATCTCAATTTCTCCTGTCTCAGTTAACTTCTGGAATGTTGTTCTAAAGCTGAGTGAATTGCTTATCTGACTGTGCTATTTGGAGTCTTCTGTTTTACCTTGTCTCTTCTCCTGATGTGACATTATGTACGGACACACTTTGCTCTCTTTTTTTTGTTTGTTTTGGATAGCCTCCAAAATTCATAAATAAGAAATAAAAAAGGGTCACTGAAGAAAAGATTGTATTACACAAGGGAAAATTTCCCTTATTTCATCTGGTCTTTTCTTTATCTTCAAAGATTTTTGGACCAATTAATGCTCCACCCTTTCAGAGACACACACTTCCTAAGCATAATGAAAAACTATGTTGCAAATAATGATGCAAAATGTTGCAAACTAATGATGCACTGATATGGGCATTACTGCAAAGTAAATAGTTCAGTAAGTATTACTTACCCTTCAAAAAGATTTTGCCTTTCAAAACAAGAGCATGAAGCATACCTCTCCTACAACAATAAAGTGATGTACTCCTTTCAAATACCGTAAAGCTAGGATTAAACTTTTCCCTGAAAAACTTCAGCAACTAGATACGAGAAAAAGCAATGCTACAGAAAGCAGTAGTACATTTCACTGCTAAGGCTACCAAGCGTTCTGTCATTATTGAGACTAAACTCTATTTTTTTTTTTCATCACTTTTTAATCTCATCCTCTTCTTTCTCCTTTCTCTATCTTGCTTCTCTGCATGGGTTTTCTTCTTTGAGAGTATATTCCTTCTCCTCTCCACTTTTGGCTCTTTTTTTACTCAATGTCGTCTGTCCATGTCCCTCACCCATTTTCCCTATATGTGAAGTTCGGCAAGGTTTCATCTGTCATGGACGGTGTCTTCTGCCCTACTGATATACTCCCTCTCCAAGAAAAGGTTAGGTTGGTTCTTCTTTTCTTTTTCCTACATGCCTCTTTTTTTAATTTTTTTTTTTTTTTTTTTTAAACAAGCAGTTAGAAGCAAGACGAAGAAGTCAATTGCCCATCCTTGCAAGTCACACCACAAACCACTACAATTCTACAAACAAGTTACAGAATTTAAGCTGCAAAGTTACTGGTACTTACTGCTTTTCTGACTGCGCATGTTTATTTTGTGGGTGGGAAGAGAAAAGGGAGTTTTGTGACTTAACAGTTATTTTCTTCAATGTGTGTCAATGATTAGCTTGTGCTGTGTGGTACTACCATGTAGGCAATTTTTGAATTAAAAAGTTTAGAGCTGCAAGTTGCTTATGATGATGAAATGTGATAATGAAAATCCTGCTTCATTTGCAATGCCCTGAGATGTCTCTGTCTGTGGCTCTCTGTGATGACTATGTTCTTCCTGGGGAAGCTTTTAAAATAGACTACAGTTTGCAAATAAAAATATCTAATCTACTCACGTAAAATTTCATTTTTCTAAAACAGTTAAGCTCTTTTGGATATGAAGCCAAGGAATTCACCCTTCTTGGGTCCTAAATCAATGATCAAAAGGCACAAAGCATGAGCCTTGATACAGCAGGCAGAAAACTGATATATACTATAGACTCGACCTAACAGCTGTTCTGAATACCACTGCAAGGGGCAGACCCTTATGAAGAGATTAAGAACAGTACTACTTCCAATTTATCAGTTTCTTATGAATGAAAAATTAATTGGAAGCACATGGACAACAACAGATGAAAGAAATTGATATCACTTCGTCTCTAAGTCTGATGAGCAAAATATGAGGGGTGAGCCCAAACTGGAATCTTATACCTGTGCCCTTTTGGGACATTAGGGGAGACAATCTGAACTTCATATATATATTCACCTGTCTCTGAAAACAAATCAACAGCTCAAAGATTTTTGTTACACAAATATCCCTTTTACCAATTTTTAACTAGAGCAGCTGGTTGTTCTCAATTTTTAAAACTACACCCATATATGCTGCTACTCAAATTAGCTCACAGTTTTTTTTGTAGAGCTGCAGCAAACTTTTTTTCTTGCAAATAAGCCTTTTAAAACCCACAAGCTTACTGTTACTCATTTGATAGTCATGCTCTTTATCGTAACTAAGAATATGCAGTAAAGAACAGCATTAAAAGAATGTAGAAAAAACAATTGCACCACTTTGCTGGAGGGCATTTTTGGTGTTTGCAAAATACCAGTACTACAAAAAGAGGCTACAACAATGTAATTTTTTTTTTCTTATTCTGAATGTGACTTTTGTGCGCGTGCATGAGGCAAACATAAGCACACTGGTCAGGGGGAGTCCCAAGAATAGCACTACACTAACAAAACCACAGACAAAGAACCAAAGATGTAATTCCTAGCCCATAGAGAAAACAACTAGCTGCAGCTAAAGGTAAAGAGCTGGTATAGCTCTCCATCTGAAATACCAGGCAATCACACATATTCTCTATGTTTGATTCCTAACAAAATGTAAGAGAGTCAGATGAGGAAGGACATGTTAAAGATGACTGAGTCCTTCATGGGTATTCTTGACGCTGTTCAGCTTGTTAGCTATCTCTGCATTCTCCCCGTTACACTTAACCCAGCTGCTAGGGAAGACCAACATGGCAAGCAAGAGGTGATACTTAGTAATTATACAGTTGTGTTTCCTGCTTTCTCACACTGTTCACTGCTTATGCTTCTACATAAAACACTGATTTGTACAAGGCAGAAAAAACCTTAAAGACAAAGAACGGGTACTAAGATATTTTTAGGAAAAGTAATATTATAATTCATAAAACTTCTTTCATGTATGTTGTATTATGGCTAAGACACGCTTGTTGCCTGCCTGAGCACACATAGGAAAGCAGCTTTCTCCCATTGGCAGCAATAACAATACTTCCTGTGATTTTGGTATTCTTATCTTCCCTTGGGGGAAAGGCGTTATAAGCAGGGAAGGTGGGAGTGTGGCATTATTTTTCTGGTGTACTGCCAACATCAGCCAATGCATGAGCACAACTGGCTCCCAATAATTCTCTCCATATGCAAGGGAGATCCTCAAGAAAGATTATCCTTGCTTGGGGACAGAAATGAGCTCCGCAAGCTCATATTTACTGCTATAAGCTAGCATTCGCTAGTGCTGTATTCAACTTAACCATTATAATCAACCGAGGTTATCCGTGAGAGAACTGAAATATAAAATACTTCTAGTGAGTAGAGAGAAGTAATGACAGAGAGCCAAGGAATACAATCATTGTCATGAACAGAGCCAATGAATAACTGATATATGGTAATTTCTTTCCACCCAAATACTTCACAGCCAGTTCATGATTTACTGAATGGAATACCTATTTATCAAACTGTATCTATGAGTAACTTGTAGTATCTAGATATGCACATATGTGGTTGCAAATATTTTTTCCTGAGTATCTATCCTTTACTTGTCAGAGACATTATTTTTTTTTCCATTTACATTGATCAACCATGCAAATTATATACCATGGTTTGGGTTTCTATTAAGCTGTATATGATTTTTGGCAGTTAATCACAATCCACCAGAATAATTACCCAAACTAGAATACAGAAAAAAATCTGAACACATGAAAAGTATGTACGATTTTGAAATCTAAAATTTTTTCAGAAATGAATTTGTTATGGTAGTTTCTGAGCTATCCCACACCTCATGTACCATTCTGTCACCATCACATTAAATATGTTACTACTTTTACCACTGTGTTTTCTCTTCATAGTATCTGTGAAGAACTGTAAAAATGTAAATAATTTGGGAAAACATACAGTGTCTTCTTGAAAGAAAGATCTGAAATCCAGCTATTGCTACTTAGCTGTGGGGAATTCAGCAGAGTTAATTTACATTTTTAAATATCAGCAAAGAACCGGAAATTATTTGGTAACATAAAGCTAGCAGATGAAATCATAGCTCTTTCAAAGCCAATGCTTAATTTTCTTAGCCTTTTTCTTACAACGTAACCTGAAATAAAGACACTATCTACAGTTTTCTGATAGTGGGGAAAAGTTGAAAAATTCTGAATTGCCTCTTTCTTTGCAGAAGACAAAATATAATTTGTGAAAATATTATTATAGTTATTCTCTTAGGAGAGAACTTTGTGTGCACCCTCAAAGCTCTGTACCTATTGTACTTATTCTAACAAAGTTTACTTAGATAAAATGGTGTGGTTTTTTTAGAAACAGAAGAGTAATGAATTAGGAACCACACTATTTTCCTGAGTAGATCAGTCATCTGAGATACGCTGCTGGTTCAGAGCACTAGTAACTGTGGCAAAATAATAAAAATAAGGCTGCTAGAGAATATTTAGAGACATTTCAAGCAATAACAACAGAATGGTGAAGTACTGCATGATAAAAAGCTTAACTACCAACAAAGAAATGGCAAAAAGAAGTGCTCAGACAAACTGGTATGTTGTGGATAGAAAATGAAGACAGAAAGAGCAGGTGAACTGCAGCTTGGATCAGAAAGACAGTGGTAAATGTTATGTGTTAAGAGGAAAAACTGACCCCTATTAAAAATTTGGGTTTCCTGGCACAGCATTACTGTGTATATATTATTAATCTTTATTAAATTTTGCGTATTTCTTACTATTATTTTTCAATAGTTCAATGAGAGCGATCTACAGTCTCTTTTTATTGCAATGCAGCCATTACAACCTGAATTTCAACTTGTTTTATATAGAGCAAGTACTGAGTTGTCTCTGGAGAACTTTATTGCAGTTTATCTGTGTAGTTTACTTGCATCTTATTTTATCTCTCACCTTTGATACTAATCAGTCATGGCTGCAGGTCAAATCTTTTTGCATTGGAAACAATCACAATAACCAATCCAGAAGTAAACCAGCCTATAATGAAATTCACTGCCTAGGGCTAAACATAGAGCTAACATGTGTTTAACAACTCAAAGCTTGTATTTATCACTTGTCACTGTTTGTGTCTTTGCCTATTGGAGGGGAAAAAACAATTAAGAAGCTGAGCAGTAAAGAAAAACTTAAGAACAGCCCAATTTCTTTTCAGATTTGTTGGTCTGCTACTTTGGCAAAATGCAGTCTGCAAATCATGCCATCACAGGGTAGCAAAAGGTTTAACAGAAAGCGTTATGGGTGAACCAGTTCAGAATACAAACGTCATCAGTACCAGACTCAGTTGAAAAAGTTACATAAAGCTGAGAGAAGTTCAACTGACTTCACTTCCGTTTGTAGTCAGATTTTCTGAATCCACACTGGAACTATGTGGTGAAGGACTGAAATACTGAAACCGAGGTACTGTGTTTCTCACCCTCATGGCTAGTGAAGCCAACAGGCTCCCACCCAGAACAAATCCAGAAAGCAGAAACTCAGGCCTTCCACATGATGGGAGGTGATGGTCTCTCCTGAGGCCTCCTGCAGGGTCCCACCATGTGCAATGCAATGCACAGTAATAGGCTTACTTGCACCAACAAAATCCATCTTCATAAATACGGAGCCTCACAACCCTGGAAAGGCGATTATCTTTTCTTATAGTGATAGAAACAATAATGATTGCTTTGAGACGTAGCTTTAATTACAGCTTATTTTCTCAAGAGACATCCTAAAAAATATCTTCTTCCTCTGATTTCTACTTATACATTTGTAAGGTAAAATGAATGATTTGGAAACATGATTTCTGTTGACTAAGCCCAAAGCCCAGCATTTATCCCAGGTGTGAAGAAGTCAGTAATCCAGTGATAACTCTTTTAAGGAATGAAGAAGCTACTTTTTCTCCTGCTCATGTCCAGTCAAATTCTGGCTCAAAAGCCACAGAACACTACTGTAGCAGGATCCTTTCAATGGAAATTCATTATACAACATACCACATCAGCAACTGTTTACATAATACTCACAGAATACTGTGGAGATCTCATAGGCCTCGCACATAGCTGCTCACTACAGTCAATCATACTGTGTAACACTACCTTGGCCTTTTCAGTGCTTCCTGTAACATTCAGACTGCCCCATGATCATGCTCTTTTATTTGCAAAAGAATGACCAACTCAAACCTGAACCACTCAAAACCCCCCCCAAACAAATCCTCTGCGCCAAAAAACCCTAAACCCCTAGATATGTAGGGAATTTTTCATGTCAATTTTTTATAACCAAGAGACCCCATTCTGCTCACTGTTACGATTCTACTGACTACCGTCAAGTTTTTCATGATTTACATTCCTTCAATGTAAAATTACTCTCAGTGGGGGGCTTAAAAATGATGAAACGAAACTCCTGATTAAACAACCAAAAATAATTCTAAATAGATTACAAATTCTTTCACTTAAAATCCTGTATGATAGGATTCTGAAATTAATGGCATCCATGTGTCAGTATCATCCCATCTGCCAATGACAACTAGTTGAAAGTCCACGCAGCATTTCACACTACATCATGTAGCAGCAGTTTTGTTTTTCATTTAGAAAGGAAGGTTTTTTATAATGGAATCAAACAGGAAGCTGAGTTACATGGAGAGAAACAGATGAATGCCTTGGATTGATCTCTCTCTCTCACTTGCAGAAAGTGAGGCATCCGGATCTTGATACCACATCTTGTGTGAGATACTGCGTGTTCTTTACCATAATACCTATTACAGTCATACCGGGATATTGACTTTCTGTGAATCAAAGGATAAAAAGTGCCCCCATTTCCAAATTACTAATGATTATCGCTTTGACGTAGCTGTTATCTGTTTATCAATGTACAAATAGGAATTAAATGAGATCAGAGTTAAAATTATGCTACAATGTTAAACTACCATGTAGAGTAAGATGGTTCCCTATACTTAAGCACCTTTCACTTGCAAGTGCAAGACATCAAATCAAGACTGTACTCTAGGGCTGAGATTGAGTCAGCTTAGAGTATTTTCAATAACAAAGTCTGACTCAAAGAAAACTCTACTCTGAAGCAAAGACCAATCACCTAAGTATATTCTCTGTGGCTCGGGTGTTCTAACACGATTATGATCCTGATTGATAGAATTAAAGTTGGATCACTTCTTTTAAACTGGATTTAAGCTGTAACAATTAATGAAGCCATCATTATTTTAAATTTCCTGTTTAGGGCGATGAACCTATAAATATCATCTGTGTGATGACAACCACAGAGTAACTTTTTGGGAATAATGTCTCCCATGCCCACGATGCCCCTTACTAAAACTTGTCCACAGTACTGTCTGAGGCGGGCAGCAGCCTTCCTCCCCATCAAGCAATAACTTAACACATTTCATTATCTACTTGCCGTCTATCAGTGTGAAAAACACTGATTACCTTCACATGTTTCTCCAAACCCAACACAGCTACATTCACCAAATCACATTTTTATGATTGGTTTACCAGGAAGGAAGAGAAAAATGAGCAACATAAAAATAAAAATACATATTGCAAGGAAGATATTCAAAATGGGTCACTGACTATTGGGAGTACAGCTTGAAACATTCCAGGCCCTAACTTCCACTAGTTTTGAGAATATAAAAGATTAAGGAATCTAAAATCAAAGGCTATATTGGAAATGGCCTATTGACTTTTACAACTACAGTGCAAGTTTCACTACCTCAGCTTCAGATTGTGGCTACAGACACTGCAGACTGCGTATTTCCAGATCTCTCAGAACCCTGGCAAATTTCTCTGCCTCTCACAAAGTTTCAGCATTGCAGACAATAGCGTGAGGTGCAAGGCATAAATTAAACATCATCAGAAGATATATACTGTTCTCTCGCAAGAGAATGTCCATGGCCAGAGAGACTGCTTATTTTCTCACTTGTTCAAAATGTCTGTGTTAGCATTAAGAATTATGTCACCCCCCCGGTCAATGCAGAGATACTATTAGCTTTCCTTTTACAAACATATTTCCTTCATATCTCAGAAAATCTGTTGTATTTGCTTTTGAGGCAAAGTTACATTGGTCAATTCCCTGTGAAGCACTCACTTCTCATTAATAATTTCAAACATTCTCACTATCTATCTCATCTAAGGGAATACCACTACTTGGCCTCTGGAGATTATTATTTATATTATATTTATTCTTTCACTACTACTTTATTGTGACTAGAATAATTAACTTCTGGATTAATTGTTACTATTGACTGGACTCTCCTCTCCACCCAGGCAGTGTGTCATAGCGGAGACACTGGACGGAATTCTTGGCTTTGCTACTAGTCCTACCCCACCACTCTGGCAGAGCCCAGGGGAATGCCTGGGCAGTGCAGAGCCAGCCCCTGTGACTCTCTGCAACTGTAGTGCATGCATGCATTTAACTTGCGCTGCATGCAGTTTGGCCATACTGCTCAGTCTTTCTATGACCCAGTGTAAAGGCTTTGGAAGTGAAAAAGAGGCTTTTGTTTCTGCATTAATTACAGAGTACAGTCTTTGCAGGATCTTTGTGGAAATTTCCTGGTCTATTTTTCCTTTGCCAATTTACTACTGCGAAAGGGCAGCCTGTGCTATTAGACAGCTGGGTAACAAGATGTGAGTGAATAGTCTGCTTGATTAATAGAAAAATATGTAAACTCATATCAACCATTTTTTCCCTTTCGTGTTCTGTCCCTCCTCGACTGCACTACAGCCTCACCTACCGAGGCCTCAAGACAAACAAGCAGCCCGTCCTTCCCTTTGTGCTTAAGCCTGGATACAGACTCCCTCCTTCAGCAAACACCAACACTGCTTCATAACTGGGTCATAGACCAGTGCATAAACCTGTCACATTCCCTTCCCCGTTGGCCTCTGTGTTCCAGGTCCACTGCACTACCACCAGGCTGACAGACTATAGTTCTGCCTGTAATGTAATTTAAAATCAATCTATAACATTGCAGAATAATGTTTCACTATGAAAAATAACAGTTTTTGCACCGTTTGGACCACCTAGTGGACAGCTTTTTTTGTGTGAATAACAGCTTATGTAGTACAGCCCTACATTATAAAACACATGTATTTTATACATGTGTTCTTATTCCAAAAAGATATTTGCCATTTCACTTGGTTTTCACAATAGGTCTAACAATATTCTCTTAAAAGTATACTTCACACAGTAAGACTGAATACAGATTGAGGAGCGTGTGAAAGCATCTGAATTTCTGAACGCAAGCCGCGCTTTTAAAAGCACCCAAGGAAGTTATTCTTCAGCAGGTTTACTTCCTTAATAGTTACTCACTGAAGTGTGATTTATATGATCATCTATCTGAATATCTTCATGCTTAACTAGGAAATTCCTTACTTCTCTGTATTTGCATGCTTATTCATTTACGCATACATGTTTCTAAAATAGTTCAGATCAATGTTTCATTTATCTCTTCTTCAAATTCTATTCTTCTATCACTTCACATTTTTGGAAAGCTCTCTAAATTACTGGGTAATGGCTCTGAATCACATGCTTGCTAAGGGTGTAATTCTGCCAGTTTTACTCTCTCCAATTGTTTTAGCTCAGACACAATGTCTTTGATTTCAAGGAGACTAGTTGCAGGGTAACATACAATATCCAGTGAGAGTAAGGATGACAGATTCTGGCCCTGACTGCTTTCCTCAAGAGGATTTGCTGCAATGAAGATATTTCTGTTTGACAGGTTTATTGTTTAACATGTAATAATTTAAGATAGTAACGCACACATCCCCTGCAGTCCCACACTATGGTTTCAAAACCCATATGGACAGAAATGCATGAAGAGAGAATAATGGATTTCTCAACCTGCTGTGTTTACATACTATTCTGGTTTTAGCATGGAAAGCACATTGTGCCTGTGTAGAAGACTAAAAACACTGAATTTGCATTATTTCCTGTACCAGAAGGATCTCTCTATAAATACCTATCTTCTTAGCTTTACATTGTAAATTGTTTAACTGAACTCTGTAAAGTTTAAACACAAATTGCAGGATTAGGGCTCAAGCATTCAGATAAATATTTGTAGACTTACAAGATGAAAGGCGTCCCATTAAATATATAAATAGAAATGTTAATGTATGGCACAAAATTATAAACAACTGATTTTCAGTAATAACCTGGAAATTAATATATTATGATTTGTATTTTGGCTCCAGTTACAGATATCACATTATCAACCTACCTAATCTTAAACTGTGGAAGGTATTCTATGATCCAGTATTAAAGTCTGTATTCACGGATTTGCAAGGACACAATGACTACACTAACAGAGAAAAGTATTTGATAGATAATGATTTCCTGGAATATTCAAAGATAAACCAGTTAAAACTCAACTAATATAATGTTTTACCTCAAGCTTTTAAACTGTTACTGACCATGGCAAAAATAACGTATCAACAAATAAAATAAAAAACCACACTGCATAGATTGTAGAATTATTGCAGACTTTCCTGTGTTGCTGACTGAATCTTTGTGCGTGTGAACAAACAAGTTGACTTTCATTCTGCCAAACATGAGAGATTTCATTACTGTCTTCCACTTTTGAGGCTGGAAGGCAAAGGAAAGCTGAAGTTCTTGAAAGGCAATTTGATTTCATTAAAAGGGTATTTTGAGATTATTAACCACATCTTTAGTAGAAACTGTATTTTAAAAATCTCTATACTTCTGCGTCTGTAATTCAGGTATTTAAGGACTTTTTTATATTTCCAGGTTGAAAATGTGTAGAAGAAAGTTATTTCCCTTATGTTTCCTGCCTTCCAAGGGATTGTTAAAAGACCTTATCAATATATAAAGCAAGTTACATGCTGACAACATGTAGCTTATAAATAGTAAACGAAAGATCTGTTACTTTACTATATTTCTTACCTCCTTTTTTATGGCATCTCAAGGGACTTGACAACTGATGGTCTGCAACTGACTGGGATTGGCTAATTGATTGTGAATCATTCATGTTGAACGAATGTTTTCGAATAAATGGAGAAGCAGAAATCTCATCCAAATCCTTCTGGAATAAAGAATGTTGGTTTAGGCACATAAGAAATGTATTGACTCCACTCTGCCATGATAACTTACAGTTGTGATCTCACAGAGACCAACTTATTTTCTACAACTCTGTGAAACGTCTAATGTTAGATTTAAGTGACACAGGATTCTTATGGCTTTCAGCAACACTGACTTAGCACCCATGTCACAAACATTTGTTTACTTTTTCCATTTAACTTATTTATCCCCTTTCCTCATGCAGTTAAATCATAGCATGCACTGTATGCTTATTTCCTCTCATAGTTAATTTGTATCTTTAGAAAAAAGCTATAGGAAGGTATTAATCTGCTTAACATTTCTAAGTACATCATCCAAGGGATTTTGTTTTTTTAATCTTACATATGCTCAGCAGAGTTACTGGCAAAAACTGTACATTTTCTCCATTTCATCCTTTCAACATCAAATGGTAAGCAGCAAAAATTGGATCAGACTTCAAAGACTATGCTGTGCTCCAAGTCACAGAGCGACTCCTCCATTTCACATATTGAATTCGAGCAGGATATCAAAGTGCTACCAAAGAACCTCAGGTCCTTACTAAAAAAGAGTCTCTAACATCTGTAGAAAGTGAAGTGCACAGACAAATCACCTCAGGGAGCAGCTAGCATTTATTCTCAGCAGCAAATTTCCAGCCTTTTGATTCTCTTATTCACTGTACCTCCCTGTCTTTCTACAGAACTAAAGTTCTTAGCAAGCAGGCTTTTGTCTCAAAGACTTCAAAACATCACTAACGGTTTCATGTTCAGATGGCTACGCCAAGCAGCCATGAACACATTGCAGAACTGTGGACTCAGGAATTTGAAGTTATAATGTGATGTTATTTTAGAATATAAACTTAGTAGTACCTTTTTTGTTTGCTTGTCAAGAAAATCAGGCACCACAGGATAAGACTGCTTACTGGTTTGCTGCCTAAAAGCAAAGAAAAATAAAATATGCAGTTTAAATATTGTAATTTCTTCATTCTTATTAGAGATTTACTGGCATTTTTTTGTTGATTTTCCCTTTTCCCCCTCCCCCAATTTCTAAATATACACATACAATCAATTCAGAGAAAACACAGACCAGTCCCATTTCCTCTTATAAGGAAGTGCATGTTATTAAACAGAGTAACAGGCTATGAGCAACAAATTTGTCATTAAAAATTTGTGGATACGTGCATACGTGTAAAATGAGTTTATGAGAATTCTATGAAATTGAAGTAATGTATTAAAATTAATTTGACAAGATTTTACATGAAACTTCTTTTCCAGGGCTGTGAAAAGCTGTTTTCACAGAATTCAAACTCAGACAGTCAAAATATGGCAGATGAGGAAGAAGTGAAATACATGGCTTTGTGTTCTCCTAAAGCCATTTGGGTTAAGCACAAAGCAAGGAGTAAGAGTTCTTGGATTCTTTGTCTATATCTGTCATTATTTTACCATCACATTATTTCATCATAAAAATATTAAAGGCCAACTCCTGCTCTCATTAATCCTAATTAAAGTATCATAAAAACCTTCTGCAGGCCCTGATCCTTGTTGGCAGGCCTCTGAAGTCAATGGATTTCTTCAATAGTAAAGTCCACCCAGACAGAACTTGGTCCAGAACCTTTAGCTACGCAAACACAAAAAAAGATGCTACCAATTTCATTTGATGGATAGAAACCTGAGGTTCACAGATGTTATTTTATATGCTCATGGTCCTAAAACTGGGATTAAAAGCAAGATTTTCTGATTGTCACAACATGCCTCACCCACTGCATCATTACTCTCCAATCCCCTCACCACTTTTCTGAAAATACAGTTAATGGCAGTTGTATTTATACTCACAGATTAAAACATCTGAAATCTAAGTTTCAGTCATAGATTATGATTTAGACATATATATCATAGCTTTTTCATAAATGGGGAAAAGCTTTACAAGGTACTAAGCAGCTCTTTCAGTTTTACACAGTTATTACAACTGAATACCTTTCAGCCCTTTCAGTCACAGTGGGAGGGGGGAATATAAAGAATAAAAATTGCTTTACTGATTAATAAATACAACATATGTTATCTCAAATTTCATTTTTTGTCAATACCAGCTACACTGGTTATAAATTACTCATGTAACAATAGGACAACATGTTGGATTTAAAAAAAAAGTCTTGCCACATGTGCATTTTACCTTTCAAAATGCACCTTTAAAATGTACCCTTTAAAAATACTTCAGGTTAAAATAACACTACTGAAGGACGTGAAACATTTTAGACTATTATGTATAGAATTTGGTAGCTGTCTATGACCATGCATATGTATTAGATAATACATTTATTCTGTGACATCCACAGAGGCTACTGAAGTATTTCAAGCCTTGTTTGCAATAGGGTTTAGGCTCTTAGGTTAATTAAGTTTGTCTGAATGTGTTACCCCAGGTCAAGAGCATTGACTTTGAATTGGTTCAAACTAATCACAACAATGATGGCGTCAAGGCTGTCAATAAGCTACCTCAGGATGTGGGAAGAAAATCAAGCATTCATGAACATGGTAAACATTAAATTTTTCTGTAATGTTGCAATTTCTTGAATGAAGTTTGGATTCGCTTGTCAGGTTTGGGGAATTTAAATTCCCCTTTACACTTTGACACTAAGAAAGAGAACTGAACTGGAATTTGAATTTAAACTGGTGTTTTCTTTGGGGGAAATGGAGGGATTAATTTTAAAAATGCATTCTCTTTTTGTACTGGCACACTTCTTGTACAGGAAAGAATAAAAAATATTTCTAGGACTGTATCTGACATTGCTTTTGTGCATGTACCATATTATCTTTAAAGTTTTTTATTACTAGTTATCTTGTATATATATATTATTTAGATAACCATTTATTTAGTGGGATTAATTAGATAACTTGCCACTTCCCCCCCAAATTACTCAAGTAATACTACAGAAAATAAACCAAATATGAGCTAAAAATAATGAATAATCCTCAAATATCACTGTGGTGGATGTTAAAATTAAAATCTGCTGTTGGATCAGTATGTTGCAAATGGCCTACAATACCAAAACGGACTGAATCATCATCTAAATTTAAATATTCAGATTTTGGGGTGGTTTGGATCTGGATCTAAATCTGCAGCTTGAACTAATCTCTACCTTCTATATAAAAAAAAAAAAAAATTCTAGACTTTAGTATGGTTTTGCCAGCACTTTAACTTTGCCAGGGCTAGAACACTGTCCAAATGTTTAAAGCATGAAGGTAAAGTTCAGAAACTTGCCTTCTGTAAAGCTTAAGCTAGCAAAAATCACCCTCTGGAATGGGCCCTTAGACCCCAACTCTCTGTCAGGATCCCAGTGATGCAGTGTTTCTGACTAGAACAATCCTAAGCTGGGTTGTATTTGGTGCAAGATACCCCAGCCTTCCACAGAATGTACTGTTGCTGATAGAAGTATGTACCTCATGATTACTAGCTTTTACTCAGAAGCTTTTAGTTGTATTTTTCTCCCCCTGTCCTGTTGAAAAGGGGGAGTGACAGAGTGGCTTGGTGGGCACCTGGCGGCCAGCCAAGGTCAACCCCCCACAATGTCAAACTGGCAGGGAACACTTCTGAAAACATGGCATCAATTGTAGATGCTGAGCACCTTGAAATCCATCTCTGAGCTATTCTAAAATTTGTCTAGTATGCAATATGAAAAATGCAATAGCAACAGGAGGGCAGCTCAGCAGTAGTTAGTTCATATGAGCCAATCAGTGATGACAGCTAACATTTTCAAATGTGGCATCGGTGGCTGATTTTGAGATGCAGGCTATTTTCAGGTGTCTTTGAAGAAACTGCTTGTTCTATGGTTTCAAAAAACTTTTATTTTCCACATTTGCAGGAAAGCAGTGATTGGGTCAGAGAGATGAGATCCAGTCAGCACACTAACCTGCGAAGGATGCAAGAGATCCAGGTTCATGTGCCTGGTTTCAGTCAGGCAATACAACAATTTGCTGCTGAATGTTCAGCTACTGAGGTATAATACGCCTCAGTCTTCACATATGAACTGTCTATAAATCACTCAGTTAGCAAGAAACATTGACAAAAGGCGAAACACTGATTCTTAGGGTCTGCCTACACATCTGTATAGTGTATAGCCACACTGTCCTTAGGGTTAAAAGCAGTCAAACCATAGCAGCATAAAACCAGTAGCGCAGACTGATTTATGCTGGAGAAAGCTAGTTTTCAAACTATTCTGGCCATTATGAGTGTAAGTCATTGAATTTGGACTTTCATCATTTAAATGCTTTTGAAAAGGTTAGAAACACTCCTAGATATTCCACTAGAAAGAATACAGTTCATTTTATAGAAATAATGTATTCCTGAACAGAACAAATTTATTCCTTCCAGCACGGGTACATGAAAAATTCCAAAGGGATAGGGAGGAGGAAAAAAAAAAGATGACACTGAAAAATTGTGCCCACATTTCCATTTACACCTTTATAAATCATGAGTAAGTATTTGAACTTATGAACTGTAAAGTAATTAGAAGATCAACATGATGGCAGAATCAGGCCCAATGGGTCCCACTGCATGCCGCAGGAATTGCAGACCTCCTATTTCCATCACAAGCAATAACCTTAATGTTTGCTATGATTACAAATAGGAAAGTGAAGCAATTAAAGAAAAGCAGAATTTTTTTATACCAGCTTTTACTGTGGAAAGAAGTGAAAATTCATAATCAAAAGGTGACTTATGCAAACAATCACTGTGTCGTCTTGACAGAAACTGAAATTATCCAAGGAGGAAATTATGGAGCAATGTGAGAAAGGTGTAAGCAGTAAATCACCAGGACCTGATGGCATCTGAGGGTTCTGAAAAAAAATAGGTTTAAAATGTGCAGATGTGACCCTGTCAAGCAGCTATCCATGAAGAATAGAAGCACACTAACACAGTGATTTTTTTTTCTTTTCCTTTTAATCAAAAGAATCGAAGGAAGGTTTTGTTATTGACTGACTGGGTAAACCTCACTTTAGTGAGAGGCAAGCTGCAGATCAAGTCAAAGAAAGCATAGCAGAAGATAGAAGAGTTTTTATATGGAACAGTTTAATTTACATTAAGCCAGTTTCTGAACTGATCTGTGCTAATGTGACTGAAATCATGTTTATTCTCTACTCTCGGTGATACACGGGATATTATGCTCATGTGCTAACCCACCAGTGTCCATGTAGGTGAATCCACATTGCATACTATTTCAGTGGGCCTCCAGCTGTTGCAGAACATTCGGAAAAAAACTTTGTTCATTTTTCAGGCACAGCAACAACACTTGTTGCAAGTAAAGCTGACCCAAGGAGAATTCCTCTAGAACAATTTTTATACTTACTCCCTACACTGATGCAGCAATGGCTGCTGGCACTAAGAAGCTATAAAAGTGGCTGACTTGCAATGCCAAACCCACCAGCACAGAGATGTTACATTTCAAGAAGTCACTCTGTATTTATAAATCATAAAAAGAACCTTGGCAAATCATCTAAGCCATCCCCATTTTCAGAGAAAAATCAGTTAACCTACTTTTTTTTTTTTTGTCATAAGTTTGTCTAAGCTGATTTTTAAAACCTACGGTGATGGAGATGTCAAAACTTCCCAAGGTAACCTACACAGGGCTTAGCTTACCATCAGTGAGCTTTTCTTGATGTCTAACCTAACTCTCCTGTGCTGCAATGCAAGCCTATTATTTCTCACCTGATTCTCAATGGAGAACAGTTCGTTCCTCACCTCTTCACATCAGCCTCTCATGACTGGTGAAATGATACCACACGTACCCTCAGTTTTCCATCTTCCTTCGATATCTCCCCTTATCATGGTTTAGAGAGATGTGATCATTTTTGTTGCAGAGGGACTTGATCATTTTCTTGAAGTCCTGTGTCTAATATACTACACTAACGGAAGTCTTGACAGTGATGAGAAAAATGTTATGACACACATGTGAGGTAGTATGTATTCTCATTGCTACTAGCCAATGTAAACTTTGGAGCAGGGTGCCATTACTGACTGTCATTCTTTTTGTGGTTCATTACAGTCCATGTACCTCTGTTTCTAATTCTAATCCTGCCCTCTTATACCCTTGTAACCATCACTCACTTAGTACTGATACAAATTTAGTAATCAGATTCTGCTTCGTCAGTCAAGCCATTAATAGACTCATTTCTGGAACTTGTCTTTCAGATGCATACTTCCTGTAGAAAAGAGAAATGCTGATAAATATTCTTTGTCTACAACTTGCTAAACACCTAAGTTGGTATGCCTGTGTAGTTTTGTTCAGGCTTTATTATCCAATCTTGATTACCTAAGTCTCATATAAATGTCAAGAGTTTTACTAAAATGAATGGTTTCTGAGAACCTATGCTGACCAAAGTGTGAACATGATACCAACTAGCTAAAAGGAGAAAGATGTAAGGAGAAAAATCACAATGAATGTGACTCAAAGAGTGTAAACTGCTGTTGATGTCAGGTATCATCTAACATGTGTCCTTAACACACAGAGCTCCATAAGGAAACGAAGGAGCAAGGGATACTCACTGACACGCCGTTATAGTCACGGACATAACTGATGTGTAACAAAGTCACTATGTGGAAACAATGCTTTCTGCTGTACTACATAGTATAAGGCCATTGATCATGTACATATAGCTAACTTACATTGTGATATTTAGCAGTCAGTGAGCTACAGTTCAGTGAGCTGGAGGAAAAAAAATGAACAATACATGAAGTATTTTCCAGGATAAGTATCAGATCAGTATTATTTAACACAATTTTCATTTGGGAGGGAAATGGATAGGAAGATGGTGGAACATGCAGGTTACAGATGCTTTGATGAGATTCTAAAAGGGATTTAAAGATATTTGAGGATGACAGCTCTGTCTGAACAAGAACATGAACAACGTAGTGTAGATTAAGGTCCTTAGTCACTGAACTGTAGATTATCCTGCTAAGAACAAGAACATTTATGAAAAATATATTCACTAGAGATCTATCAGTCTAACAAGTTAAAAATCACAGAACGTTTTAGACAATTACTTCTCCCTTTCTCCACAGATTATTACTAATTAGCTCAAGAGATCCCTAATACTGACTTGAAATTGTAGCTATGCCATTGCAAAATGCAGCATCTTTGATTTCCTGCAATGACCAACTGTAAAATAGAGGCAGACATGAGGTAAGGCTGGTGTCCGCACTGGCGTTGTGAGAAGGGAGACCCTGTCACAGTCTTCCCGTCTCTGCTGCCTATTCGGCTCTCTGCAGAAGGGTAAATCTGCTATTCAGCAGGGTTGTAAAAAGGGCTCTGAAAGGTTTTCACTTTCCTCATTTGAATTTAGTCTTGATCATGTTTGGCTCTTTAAAGTAACTCTGCCCTTTTTAAGTTTTGAATGAGGTGCTTTGGGAAAAGGTTTGATTGTGATTCAGTTCCTTCATGCCACGCAGGCATGCAGGTCCCTCTCAGTGGCTGATGATGTCAAGAAAAGGCTTGGCAATTGTTGCATACATAGACTGGGTTTTGGGGGGGAATTCAGACTTAGTGTCAGTCTTCCAGGTGTACAATTAATTCCATGACCCTTTTTCAGCAGGAGTCACAGGCAACTCCACAGCTCTGTAGAACTGAATAGAAAAATATTCTTTCAATGAGACAAAGCCAATTCCCAGCTAATGTTTACATTATTTTCCTATTTCTATTCTTATCAGAGATATTTGCCAATTCTCAATGTGTCTTTAGTTACTTGTGACATCAGCTTCATACAGGAAAGATTTTTGCATTTGAACACAGTTAATACTGGTTTTCAACTCAAGCATATAAATGCAGGAAACATTTAACATACAATATTGAATGAAGAAATGTTTGCATTTAATTAGCATCCTATATAACTTATTAGCTTGAGTTTGCTTATGTCCTGCATTCACCAACTGAAGAGCTTGAACTAGGTGTAGAAATTCAATTTCTGTGAAGGAATTAAATTTTTTTTTTTGAAGTGCCCACTTCTTCTGAACACTTTGAAATTCATTACTTAGTAAAACTGAGTGCTTTATATATATTATAACACTGTAATTTCTTTTTTTTAACAGATCTTTGAAAAAGTAGCAGGTTGTCATACATTTAAATGTACAGTTATATTCCTGTGCATACAACAGAACATACACTATAAGATTTTGCTTTCTGATCCTGAGTACCTTTAAGCTCATTTTCATTTTCCAAAACTACCAGTTAGAAAAAAACCAAAAATAAAAGAAATGAAAGGAAATGAGGAGAAAAGAATATTTTATTATTCTATACTTTAGTTCCATGATATGTGAAACCACAGTGAGGCTGTCTTCTCTAGGGACAGATTACCAGCTACTGTGTTAAACATCTGCACTATTATTCAGCAGCCTTCCTGTTTCCTACAAGTTTCCTGTATGACTGAACAGCCCAGTAACAGATACATGTAGAAGTGAGACTTGATTTATGGGAAGTAAGTTATCAGATTTAGTCCTAAGATTCTGAACATCACCTGTGAAATGCTGATCATTTTCAAGTCTCACTGAAATCATTGGAACCTGAGGCCATTGCTGAGAAATTTATAGGATTAGGCAAATAATCTGCAACATCTGTTGGGGTTAAACTTGCGAAGTGCCAGCAGTAATGGCAGTTTAGCAACTCCAGGCAAAAGAAGGTATGAATTTATTTATCTACCTGATTGTGCATAGCAATCAGGACTGGGTGCAAGACCTGAATGGCCAATGTATTTTACATGGGCAGCTTCAGGCCAGATATCTAAAAGCATTTAGACATTGATTTCAATATAAGTTCGGTGGCTGAATATCTTTAAAGGCCTGTATATTTGTGCTTCATAGAGCCCAAATTCAACTCAACCGTTACTGAACCATAAAATCTTCATGAACCTCAAAGGGATGTACGATTAATCAAGCTGTACCTAATCCAAAAAAATACATTTGTTTGGAGAGTAACAAGGAATTCCAGAAACAGTCTAATGCAAAAAGGCAAGAAAACTATTCCTGGCTAACTACACAAAAAACACATGGAGGAAAAAGTTTAAAGAGGCTGTGTGCCTCCAAACAAGTCCAAGTGAAAGCTCTAGATCACTAAAAATAAAAAAAAAAATGTCTATTTACATTGTAAATAATTATAATTCGGGATGCCAAAGAAAACTGATAACAGACAGCTCATTAGCTCTTACTTTTAAGCATCAGTGCAGACTGGAGAACAAATGATGATGCAATCATCAATGGTTCTAAAGAGATCACAAGATACACACCCCTTAAGTACTTAAGAGACAGAAGGAGCTGCATGCACATGAAGGGAATCATAAATTAGGAAACTCATTGCCCCAATAAGCAGTGAGGCAACCAAAACCAGAGCTATGATGGTAAATTGCAGTGGGCTCATTCTTTTCCCTGAAAATCATTACCAAAAACATTTATTTATTTATTTAGTCAGTCCTTGTCCAATGGCCTGAACCTTTTTCTTGCTGAAAACAGAATACTGCAAGGGAGAGATTCTGGAGCACTATTAACCTACAAGAATGCAGGTAGTTACACCTGAATAAAATCCTATAATAATGTACCAGAGCATGTAGCAGACATTATTCAAACTTAATCAGCCAAAGTTAGCATGGAAGCTAATGTAACTCAATGTTATGAGCATACACAGAAAAAGAAATACCAATTTGGGTAAGTTAATGGTTATTTGAAAAAAAACCAAACACCTTCCTAACGGAATAACAGCATCTAGTTACAGTCAAGCAAGTCATTGATTTCCTCACAAAACTCTTAAAAGAGGTGTAACAAAACCTGCATTTATATGCTATATAGGAAGCACATAAAATAACAGAAATAAGAACCGGAGGAAGCACTGAGATGTTCTCAAGCCCATGCCACAGCAGAAGAGATCTCCTAATTCTTAGTCACTGAAACTTGCTAATCAAATGGATTAATCCAGCAAATGCAGCCACCTCTCCTAGAACACTGTTAGAGAGACAGACTTTGACAACAGCTAAAGATGTAACAGATCCCTCTTGCCTCTCATGCCCAAGGAAGGGTCAAGGGGGACATCTGTCTGGAGTGACTCCATTGGTAAGGAAGGTTAAAATACCCTTCCTCTCCAAAGAGGAGGGCACCACTATTACGGTTTACAGTATTCCTAGGCTTTTGGTCAGTGACTTGTCTATCTGCTTTTAACAGCTCTTTTCCCTACCTCATTGTTGGTCTGCATGGAGCTTCACAGACACAGAAAGGTAACTTTCTACTCTAGGGAATTTAATAACATGCACTGCAATCAATTCTAAATTGTAGCACTTGCAATCCTGTCCACAATCTACGGTATTCCGGGTACTTCCAAGAAGTGCACAGAAATAGGACAGCAACTCAGGACAAAAAATAAATCTAACTCCACTAACTAGGAGAACATTGAGATGACTAAGCTCGTGGGGGGACTCGCTAACCTACACGTGCTCATCCTCAGAAAATGGCAGATTCCCTAAGAGCTGGCTGAATCATGATGACACGCCTGCTCCTTTCAGATCTCATTGTGTGGAAATTTACTTCCGTTAGATAATAGACAGCAAAGGATTCAACTCACCAGTGCTCTTCGCAGCCAAAATCGGAAGTAGAGCAGCTGCTCATAAGCTGAGGATCTGCTACACAGCCAGTGCTGTTTTTCAACCTTGTGTAGTTTTTACGAACAATATATCCCCTGAAAGCTAAAAAACATAGTTATGAATCAGAGGAAAATTCTGCAGAGCCTGAAACGCAGACTGGCACGTGGCTCTGCAGTGCAGAGCTGAATGCCCTTAACTTTTACTGAACCAGTGGAGAGAAAGAACACTTAGCACCTCACAGGGGTGGCTCCAATGTTTGCAATGTTAACAACAGCTGGAAATTATACAGGGCCTTACACTCTCACAATTATAGTGACCACTTGGCACAGCCCAGGAGAGGAAAACAGGCCTTGAAATGAGAACATGTCTAATTTAAATAGGAATCCAGCTTCGAATGTATTAAAATACATATTAGAAAATCACTCCCCAAACACCTTTTTTAATCACAACTCCCATGATTTGAGCTAGTCAGAATTTTACAGAATCAAAAGTTTAACCTGCTTTTATTGTGGGGGAGGGGGGTCAGGAGCCAAGAACAGATATATTCAACTAAAACTAGAAAAATTAATAATGTCTTCTCCTATTTTTCAATTAACTGTAACCATAATAAAACATTTTAAATACCTCTCATACAAATAATCAGGGAAAAAAAAATCTACAGAGATTGGAATTTATACCATTCATAAAACAAAGAGCAGAACAAAACAATCACTAGAAATACTAAATGAAGTAGCAAGCATGCAGTGAAGTGAAATGGCAAAGAAAATGGCAATGAGTAATATTTTGAAGATATCTACATCCTTTATTTTCATGGACTGCCTCTGGATTTGGGTACCTAAATAACTTAATTACTTCTGTAGTTTTATCTGATGTGAAATTGCTTGAATTCTTGACACCTGTAAGTAGTTAATAATAAAGCTCCAGCACAAACCACAGATACTGCACTTAGGACAAAAGACTAAAAAGTATTGCAATGTACACTTAAGTCACAAATTTTTAAATTTTATTGTTTGTAGGGTTTATTTCAAGCATTATTTTAAGCAGAAATACTTTGATAAAAGGGGAGAAAGGGCTGAATAACGAAGAAAGTAAGTACAGTATCAATGCCATAGTGGAAATGTACAAGCTGTTGCTGAATAAGAAGGCTGAGGGTTGTGAACAAAAGCAGCTGTTTATTAGTCTAGCAGGACTGCAACTTAAACAGTGACATAATATGTGAAAGAAAATTGGAGCTACGATCAGGAAATATGATTTTGAGGAAAAAAAATTCCCTGTCCAGGAAAAGCTTTTAAGCACATTAAACATGTGCAAAAGCAGAGTCAGCCTGGGGTCCAACAAGGAGTAAATTTCTGGTGCTCCTCGGACATCTGTGCAGCCGGACAGTAAGACTGCTCTTTCTAAAAGGAAAGAGGCAAGAATTTCACTGGTGGGCAATGAGCAGAGACGTTGCTGAAAACCAAGGTGGCCAGTACACCAAGGTCTGGCCACACAGGCAAGTTCTGCCAGTTCAAGCACTGGAAGAGGCTTCCCAGGGAGGTGGTGGAGTCACCATCACTGGAGGTGTTCAAGGAACGTGTGGACGTGGCACTGTGGGACTAATTACCCAAAGGAGGATGAGAAGAGCCCTCCCATTGGGTTTCCTAGAGTCCAGGGTTAAATATTACAGTGGGATGTAGGATAGGCACAGAAATGGGGTCTAGGGCAACCTCATGTAGGATCAGGGTCAAGATAACATTGTAGATTACAAAGGGAAATCAGGAGGTAGAACAAATACAGAATAGAGACTAATATAGAGACTATAGAATATAGAATATAGACTATATATAGAATATAGACTATAGAATAGAGACTAATATAGACTAAATTGAGAACACAGAAGTTGATCAGAAGATTAACAAGTTTTCTCTGTATTTCACACCTCTGATTTTATGAAAACACTAAAAGTAGGCATTAGCTACACAAAAGAAAATAAAGACCCCGTAGAATTTGCAATCCCTCAATTATTACCAAATTATGAGATAATTGATTGATTCCCCTTTTTCTTCCATTTAACTACTCGTACAAATTTAGCTCCCCATTCATGGTTTTTTTTGCGTAATGAAAAGATGGTGGAGGAAACAAAATAGAGCTACTTCAACCGCATCTGCTCTTTGCCTTAGAAAAGGGTTGTAACTGATCCCATCTTTTCTATTTTAATTCCTTTATAGTGTGAATGGTCTTCTTTTCAGCCACCTACCTCCACAAAAATATGTGGTGTTGCACTTGTGCAATGTAAGAAAATGAAAACTATCTGAACAGTTCAAGCTGTGGCATGCAATGCACCATAAGAATCTAAGCATTTCAGTGCTACTGAGGTTTCCAGGGTAAGAAGTAGCAAAAATTGCCTTTTAATGAGAGGTTACTAAAATAAAGATCCATTCACTCTACCGAAGACATGATAGAAGCTGGGCCTGCTGAGATGTTGTACCGAATACAGAGCTCAGGTATTGTGAGGCTGAGGAACTTTCTGCCCTTAATAATTAGACTGGAAAAGTCTGCCTGTCTGGCAGAGATGAGGCGAGCATTCACTTGCCCCATATGATCAGGCTTCCAGTCCTTAACTATCCCCTACTGACCAGACAAGGAGCCTACTCTGATATTGGCAGCAGAGACAGCTGGCCAGCAGCCACCTCTCTGCAGCTGAAACATGCTGAGTACCAGTCCGTCATTGGACTACCACAAAGATAAAGAAGCACTGAAACAAATGAACTAATAAGATAAACTTCAGTTTTATCTTTAGTAATTTCTCAACTTTTAGTAGTTCTTTGCATATGTGTGTGTGTCCATTAAAATCAACCCTGATACCTACCGTGATTTTATTTTTTTAAATTATTTTTCTTTTTCCCAGATACTCTTATTAATGTCAGTATAACCATTTTGGTCTTTCCCTCATTCACTACGTAAACCCTGCTTTATCTGATTCAATAAACATAGTTTTTACCCTGTCTTCTGTTTTCATACATATTTTCTAAATCAACTCCTCTTCAACTTAACCATTCTGCAAGCTGCTTTCTAACATTCTTCTAGGATGCCTTGAATCTGACAGGTAAATGGCTGTATTTTTCCTGCTTTCCCTTTGACTCATGGGATAATTGAAGTAGCAGGATAAACAAACTTCTCTCTCTCTCAAAAGCTTCATTGAGCGTTAGTAGGACTGCATCTTTTCAACATTTATTAACTGGATCTATAATGTTTCAAAAGAAATGCATATGCAGAGAATTCTACTGGGGGAGTCTGAAAGGCTGGGAAGCTGCTCCATCACAGCAATTTGCATTACTGACTGGTGCTGGTTTTGACACTAAGCACTTGGCTCAAAGAGTGTGAAATTAGCAGACTCATGTTGCTACTGCTCCATGAACAATCACTGCATCATTGAAGAAGAATGATTACCAGCTGTCACCTCATTTTCACCTTATCCAGTCTATATTCCAAACTTTCCAGCAACAGCATCTTTAACCCTGATCTTTACATAACCAAAGATGACAGGATCTGAAAAGCAACATAGGAACTGAACTTAATTTTAAAACTTCTATTAGTAATTCGGTGTTAAATGTTTTATGGGCCACAATTTAGGACATGAATTTTTACTTGTACTGATCAATTCTCACACAGAGTGAGTTTTCTGTCAGCTCCAGCACCTAGCAAACCAAGAATATCTTCACCTCAGGGAGTCTGAAATTTGGTGTCTTGCAGTTAAAAACCTTTATTTTAAGGTCTAAGTAACAAGGCGTATACATTACACACAATGTTGCACAATTCCAGATAGGAAAAGTCCAGGCATTTTCCCTCTGATTCCCATAGGAAATATATAGTTACAGAGCAAATTGTGAAGCACAATGTAGAAAGATCAAAGCTAAACAATCACAGGTCTATACAAGTATTTTAAACAGCAGAAGGATTCATTCTCAGTTGTAAAAAATCATGTTTAGCAGACATTTTCTACACAGACACATTTTTAATCTATAATATCACCTAAAACAGCATATAACAGCAACTCAGAAAGGAAAGCTGATGCTTGCTGAAGAGAAGATATCATGGTAGTTTGTAATCAGAAGTTGATTTGCTATGAACAGCATACCACTTTCTTAATTTGCCTAGTTAAAAGAGCATTCAGCAGCTTAACTAACAACATCTGAGAGGATTTGAAGCCCATGAATCTGATTCTTCACTTCATGCCAAATTAATTATAATGAACAGTAAAAGGGATGGAGAGTCACATCCTTTGCTGGGTCCCATGAACACCTCCCCTCTTTCACTTCTCACTCTGGATGGATATTGGGTGATGCCTGTTTAATAGCAGAAAAAAACCCTCGTCTTAAGTTCTCCAGCAGAAGCATTATGAGAAAGCAAGTCACGAGTTCTCATGTACAAGCAGTAACTATCAGTAACAAGCAGTGACTGTTAGGAAGATTCACCAAGGCTGCCATCAGGACTGGTGTCACTGATCCACATCACCACTTGGACATATGTTTTTTAATTACCATGCATTACAGTCTCTGATCTTGACACTTGGTCAAAGAAAAAAAAAAGTGAAGATGACTGTGAAACTCTTTGTCAATATCAGCAAGGGAAAGGAATAGGTTTTCCAATGTATTGTTGGATGATGTAAGTCGTTGTCCCTTCCTGATTTTAGCAAGGGCATGAAATCCGGTAAGAATCATCTCCTTTTCATCTCCTCAAAAGCAGGAGAGAAAACCAAAAGGAAATGCAGATGTAGTCACATCGACAGAGCTTAGCTCAGAGATGGGGATAGAATATAGGACCTCATACTTCAAAACCGTAAGGCCTTCTCACTTTTCCTAACTTGTTCCCTGCACATGAGCAGCAGGCTTTTAATGGTTACTAGAGATAGATACTAAAAGCGAAGAATTACTGGACGCCCTAAGCTAATACAAAACAAAAAGAGATGGAAGACCAAAGTTAACCAAAGCTGTGCAGCCTTTACAAACCAGTCTGGTTTACCCTGAGTGTGAAATCAAGGTAATACGATGAGTCAGTTCAGCTGCCATTAAGAGAAACACATACATCTCTTCAATGGTTCTTACACTGACAACGTAGTTAAAAGGAAGAAAATTAATGATATAAAAAAAGTAAAACTGGATCTGATACTTAGTGGTTGTTATTTTCAGGAAAATTAAAAAACATATATATTTTCAGATATAAAGTGCTTAGAAGTTTTTGGAATGTTTTACTCATGTAATTCTTAGATCTGTACAACAGTATTAGCTGAATACATGTACACACACATATACTTAGTGATATAGACAGATGGATAAATATAGGGTTTTCAAGAAATACTTCCTTGTCTTCTATTGAGGCCAATATTAAATCTTTGCTGTTGAAAGTCCCAAAGGTAACACTTTTATTAAAAGCCTACATTTATTATAAATGTAAAATAGTAAATTACAGCTGTTCTCAGGCCCTCTTTTTGGAGTAAATTTTGCAAGAAGCACATGTTAGCGATATGTAAATAGTGAGCAACTCTGTATGGGCAGAAGTTACAGAAAGAAAGCAGTTTACAAAGGGATGCTTCATCTGGTTTCCTTCTGAACATCCATCACTTATTATTTAAAAAAAAAGAGCCCAAATCTTGAGTTCTTGATAAAGAATTTTCCAATACAATGTGACATATGGTGAGTGTGCGAGCACGTGTTGGAGGAGGAGATGGTGGCTCAATGGATTAGTCATTTGCCTTTCACCTCTGGAAGCATAGTTAAACTCCGTCCTGACCAGAGCTGCACAGTATATTCCAGATGGCTAAAGTGGGCCTAATTAAAATGAATTCAGTGATGTCACCTCAGATCTAAGTGAATCGCATGCACCACTCATTTGGCATTTTGGCAATGTCAGTTCACAAATGAAATAACCAGATTAAAATCCTCCCTTAAGTCTTTCGGGACAACAGTCACACTGCATGGAAATACATGCTATCGTAACTAGGAAACATAGTTTTATAATTGTATTATCTGTTGTTTTAAATTCTAATTAATGCATTATTCTAATACAATGAAACATTAAATGAGACTTGCATGTGAGGTAAATCAGTGCAGCAACATTTCAGTCAGATGATTGAGTGGATATAGACCGATTTAAACCAGCTGTGAATCTGGCAACATAATTTTTAAAAATTCTTTATTTTAACAAAATATTTTTCCTTTAATGTAGACATAAATCAGAACAATATAAATCCCAATTACAAAGAAATACTCAGAAGTGCAAAGTATTGTTAACTCAAACACTTTACACAAAATCGTTCTTTACAATTTGTCTGCAAGTTAAAAATTAGCATTTTCTAACCTTTACAGTTTGGGAAAGTGTGATTGGAAGAAGCAGGAAAGACCTTGTGTACCCTGTGTACCATTTTAGCTATGAGTCTAATAACATCTGTGTATTCTGAGAACCTGTGATGCAGATATGCTGAAGTAGGGTAGCTTTTTCTTCCTCACCTAATTTAAATTCACAAATATTTTGTATCCTAGTAAGGGTGTTTTCCCCCATCTGACATGATGACTTTTTTTCATGTAATATAATACACTCAGGAATTGTATCCTCATGTATATTGTGAGGGTTGTTTTTTTTCTAAGTTTGTTTTTTCTTCCAACATTTCTTCAATGGATAGTGAACTGCTGGGCCCACAGAGATCTCCAGACCACCAGCTCATGTATTTGAAAGGCATCTGTTTATTTTTAAAATGCAAATGCAGTCTACCTCAAAGACTGACTTGCAAGAAATGAACAATCTGAACAAGTCAAGAGGTTTCCAATCAGGAGCTGTGTTCCTCCTTTATATCAGACTATGATCACTTGCTGTCAAAACCACTTAAACAATATCCTGGAATCTGAATGAAGTCCCCCCACAATTAAAATGAGCAGGATAATCCTGCAAGAATTATTCAGGCAAATCATTTTTCACACAGTTTAAAGTAATGATAAGGTCATTTACAAAAGAAATCAGCGCCTTTGAAATGCTGACTTGTAGACAGAGGACTGCCTGGAGGAGGGCCATAGATAACAGTGAAGACTGGCCTCCTAACACTACCCTAGCAGTCTTTGGAACTGATTCTGATGAAGAGAAGGCCCAATAAGGTTAATACCCCTACTTTGATCTCTGTCAAAGCGTACCAGCAAGAATTAATTTACATTTCAGATGAAAAAGGTTGACAGCATGAAAAGGCATCTTGTTTCTGGTATGTGAATGTGCTGTAATAGATCGGGAATTCTGAAAGGAAGTTCTGAGGAAGCTAAAGGGATAAGCCGAGCGGCTGCTTTTATTGGGAAAGAGATGAAAGGAAAACAAATTTCAATATGCGCTGTTCTGTAGAAACATGTAAGCCAAATGCTTCCTAAATTTCAAGGCCTGCTTGAGCAAGGGGCGGAGGCGGGGGGAAGGAGAGGCAAATACATATATTTTAATTATATGGTTTTGCTAATGTCTGGATGACAAATGCAAACAATCTATCTCAGTGCCTGAAATAGCTCATTTAAAAAAAATACAAAGGTGATCATACTCCATTTTACTGAAAAGCTGCCTTGAACTACACACATTGGAAGATGTGCAGGGAAGGGAGAGATTTGGAGTTGCTTTTGCCTCCGTGTCACTAGGCATTTGGACAGTGTAATGTAAACAACAGAAAGACTGTCAGTGTATTCTAAAACCTGGAAAATGGCCACCATTAGCAAGCATGAGCTTTGATTTGAAACACAGAATAATTAGCATGTGGAGAAGAGAAAACATGCACAAGAAGAATTTTCAAATAAGAAGTCCTAGATATAGGTTTCCAAAGGCAGACAGAAATGTGTTGAGGATTATTATTATTATTATTATTATTATTATTATCATCATCTTTATTATTATACCCCTTTCAATGCAGCCCCAAAGATAGGAGGAGCAGACAGCCTAATTAATACAAAGGTGCACTGTGTCACTCTTAACCCTATAGTCCTAATGCTTGTTCACCCAGACTGATCACTGAAACTGTCAAGTGCCAGGTTACAAAGAAAGACAGTGTGTGTGTTGGTGGGAAGAGTGTTAACACCATTCCTTCAGCATTAGGCCCAGAGGGCTCAACAGAAGTGTCCAAATTCAAGGGTATGCGTACAGTCCCACTGCCTCTGCTCTGCCATGTTCCACACAGCATCTAAGAGACGGCAGGAAAGAACACAGCTCTGAATCCCTCCCATGTACGCAATGAGCAGAATGGATCAGTTGCTTTCTCTATAGAGCTAGTAATGAGCGTGCAACTCCTACATGCCTAAGAAATCTGGCTGGATAAAACTCTAAGGCAGAATGTCCCCTACAGTCTCCAAGTGATACTGCTAGACACCAGCTTCCTACTGAACTCATCTTAAGGAACTGGTAATAGTGGTACAGTGATGGGTCAACTGTTTCACTTTCCTTTTTACAGCAGAAGGCTGTTGTAAATCAGGAAATCAAAGTCCAGGTATGGCCAAGTGTAAATGTAGCAAATAATCCAGAAAATAGTTGCAGGGGGTACTTTAACATCTACTCTGTGCTACCATGAAAACAATAGAAAATGACAACACAAAGGAGAGGAAGAAGGGAAGAGAGTGCTTATGCAGTCCTTCAGCGCTTGTTGTAAAGGGAGACAAAATTTCTCCTTAACAGTTCTCCATTTAATAGAATATTTTGCATATGACCCTAGAGCTATAGTTCATGATTCTACATAACAGTATGCATCCAAAGCTATAAATCATTATTTTGTCATAATGGTACTCTGTTCCCTTCTGTAACTACACTGGTATTCTGTTTTCTGCTGAAAGTCACAGTGATGCTTAATTTCTGAGTAGCAAACTTAGACCAAAGAAAAACAAATGAATTTACTGGAAATGGCTTGAGAACAAAGTAAAAGAATATTCAGAACACATCTTTTTCAGATTGACTTTACACTATATGATACAGAATAGAGAGGTGACAAAGCTTAAGGAATTATAGCACAGGAAGCTGGTAGAATAAAGGTGGTACCTTGGTTTATCTGTAAACACATTTGCTACAACTCATTTTTGATCGGCTACAGTCTTTCAACCTGGGGTTGGACAGGGAAGGTGTATTACACTGCATCATATGGAGGTTGCTTCATATTGGCAGCATCTGAAAACACCATTGAGTTCACGGCACTGGTTCTTAGATTTCTGTGCCATATGGTACCCTGCTCTCTACTAGAGACCTACACAGCCCTATGGCCCTGTTCCTCCAATAATCTCTTTAAAGTTTATTCAAATTCATATTGATATGGCTGCATAGGAGTCTGGCAGAGAGTCAAAAGATTGGCCAAAGCTGGCAAACTCAGCAAGCAGTCAAAACAAAAACCTGGCAAGCTGCCAAGATCAGGGCTCTACACAAAGACAGAGAAATGCATGTCCAGTGCCTCCCATCCACACTTTTAGTCAGATCAATCCAGTGCTTCATACCAGCTCTACATATAGTTGAATCGTACTGACTGTGCTCAGAAGAATCTTAAAGAATTAACTCAACAGCTTTTCATCAGCACATTTTGCTTCCAGAGAAGTACTTACAAAAAGCCCAAAGTGCCTGATACCTGTCACTGATGTCATTTGATACTGAAGAACAAAAGATCAGAAGTAATGTTTTTGATAGCTTTTGTTTGGACTGTATGTATTTCTCTTGGCTATAAACACTGACACATGAAATGACCCACAACAAAATAGGTGTTGGCAATTGAAATAATGTTTTAATTACCTGCTTGAATATGTATAGCAGCATCAGTTCTTCTGTTCCTTATTTCCTTGTACTTCCTGCGAGCTTCATATCCTCTCCAGGCTAAAAATACAAAACCATGTGCTGGAAATTACATTTATTTAAGGAGTGCTACAGAGTCTACAGTCAGAGATGTGCTGAAACTTTCATCCCTCCTGCCATAACCACTCCAGCCCCCACTCCCAATACCTCTTCCCCACCCACCCACATGTTGAACTCTGGGTTCACAACTGCAGTATTCACATTGCCACAACTTCAAACACCACTTCACTCATCCAAATTTTAATTGTCACCATGTGCTCACTGATGTCCTAACCCAAAAGGCAAAGGTGCATGATCATGTCAGCAGAACTCCCCTCCTCACACAGCTCCCCAAATTCAATACAAGGAAGCCTGCTAAATTACTGATAATCAGCCTCTCAGTCCCACCCCACGACGTATGTTATCTGGAATTCTGGTATACATGGGGGGGGCATGCTTTTGCAGTTCATTTATGTGCTGCATGCTAGCATAGACATACCTAACAATATTTTCATTTTGTGCACAGGCATCACATCCAAAATACTAAAATATTTAAATAAAGACGTTACCAAATAATAAGAGGACACCTTAGAAGTAAATAAAAAATATTTGCATCAATTAGCTGGAGAGAAAAGCACTTCTGGTTATTTTGATACAATAATAAACTATTACAAATGAATAAATAATGTACATGCAATTTAACAGCTTGAAATGCAAAGACACTCAGAGACATAGGGAATGTGAACATTTACCTGACTGTACAGTAACAGCACTATTTTCTCTTTTCTCTTTGACTTTCTTGTACCTCCTTGCTCCAAGCCATCCCTTGATATAGGCTTGCATGACCACCACCCTCCCTATAACTTCTCGCAGGAACAAATTTAACTGCTCTATATGGTAATACTTTAGAAAAACCTGAAATGGAACAAAAAAATCAGTATTACATGCAGGCAGTAACATAACCTCTTGTATTCTGCCTTTCCATTAGTCTTATGTCAGCCTATTTTAGGGCACTGTTGCTGAGAAAACTGTAAAATACCGATTGCTGATATCATAGCAATCTTGTGAATCAAATATTTGCTCTCAGTGTGCGTGTGGAATTCCATTATTCCACTGAGTAGAATCACCCCATTGCAAAATAAACCACATATTTACCCCCTTTACAAAGTAAATTAGCCAGGGGGATATTTTCAGGTATCAACAATTTTGAAATATAGCCTTTCTTGACAGTGGGAAGATAAATCCTGGGTTGAATTTATTTTTAGACATAATATTTTCTAACAGCATTCTGCTTCAGGAGGCAAATCCTGTGGGTGCTTACATACATTTTATCTGGGTCTTGAGCAGGAAAATTCTCCTGTTTTTCCCTTTGTGCACTGTAAAACAACTCAAGATACTGTATAACATCTTTTTTACAGAAGTCATCCACTCCATTTTAAATCATGAACAAAGGCCCTTGACAGAGCCAGAAGAATCTCATCTGAAACTCCACAAATGGATAGTGTACTAACCAGGCTCACAAGATGGGCTAGAGTGTGAAGTTTCAGTC
Organism: Gavia stellata; assembly: GCF_030936135.1. NCBI lineage: Eukaryota > Metazoa > Chordata > Aves > Gaviiformes > Gaviidae > Gavia > Gavia stellata. The sequence goes on along the minus strand of NC_082601.1, from coordinate 23,221,772 downwards.
ATACCATGATTAAGAGCAGGAAGAACTTCAGGGAGTCGCTACCACAGCAGGCACTGACAGATGTACTGTCCTTAACAAGGCAGCCACGTGCAGAATGTGGTTTGGTGAGGTACCCAATGCACCCCTCCTCTCGCAGCACTAACTCAGCTGGCTTGGGAGAGCACCTCCGTAACCTGGGAGGCTAACTAGAGCAAATTCCTTGCTCTTTTGTTCATTCATGCAGTACTTTTCAAACCACTATTAAACATGTTTTGCTAAAAGGATACTATCCTTGAGAAAATGTTAGCACCCTCTACCTTGGTTTTCCCAAGAATCCAGTTGTCTAGTTTAGATTTTTCCAAGATGGCAAGACAGTTTTCTCTGCTACCAAGGGGAGTCTCGTGTGCCTTGAATGCAAGGTAATAATATCTGCAAAACCAAATGACAAAGAAAGAATTGACTTGGCAATCATTATGTACTTTCACTGCTCTTCTCTAGCTGAGACATAGCGGTGACAAGAATCTGCTGCATTCTAGAAATCCTCAGGTGGTGTAATCATTCATAAAGGTCTTTCACAAATCAGTGCAACTTAGGAAAGACCCAAGGTTGGTCTGAATTTTTCAGGTGAACGAGTGAATGAATGACAGGGAGAAGAAGAAAAAGTGCTAGAAATCGGAGTACTAGAAATGAAGGCAAAAATATAACCTTTTGCATAATGTGTAAAATAAGTATGCCATCTACAGAGCCACACAGCATACTTTGGCAGTTACATCTCACTGCAAGTCTGCAAGTTTTGTTGAATAAGCAGGTGCTCCCTGAGGTGTTCAATGGACCTTGACAGATTTCTGAGTGGGCGAAAAGTCAAATACTAGCACCAAAGAAAGAGAAAGGCACCAAAAGTAAGTTATTCATGACCTGATGTCTGTTTCTTATGAGAAATGCCAAAAAAAGGCATTTCACAATCTTTCAATATTTTAGTTACTGGTATCAGTCATTTTTCACAAACAAATATAAATGGCCTTGACATTTTTTGGGAAGCATAAATCCATAGAAGTCGTCCAAGGGTCTTGAGCTTGTAACAAGATCATGCCCATCAATGGAACTCAGGGGAGCTTCCCATTTTCAGTATGCCTAATAGAAAGACTGAGAATTCTTAATCGGTGAAGTGAAGGCCAGCACTAGGAGGTAGGCAGTACAATGATACAGTGATACTGACTGATTATTGAAGCTGAAAGGCTGCCACTGTGTGTGAAGAATAAAGATTAGTTTACAGTAAAAACAATTCTCATATCAATCTTAATTTACAGACAGCAAGATACACAGACTGCATGAATACTCACCTGTGTTTCACACCTCCAGAAGAGGTCATATTAAAACAATTGGCATTGCTATCATATCAGCAAGGATTTTATCAGTGCTGATGGTTAAACAGAACTAGCAGCTATTTTAAAGAAAAAACAAGTGAATTACTCCTCATATGAATGTAATAATTTTCTTTACTCACAAGGATTTCTGTGGTTATGATTAGGTTTGTAAGTCATTAGGCATGATGTCTTTTTTTCTGTTTGTTTGGCATGATTATGATCAATTTTAGTGGCCTTTGGAACAGGCCAATACTAAAAAACATTGACTTTTCTTTTGTCCATGTTCCCTTGCAAAGAACAGCCCCTAATAATTATGTGAAATAACATTATTGTGCAAATAGTTAATGAAAAAGGGATGCAAACTTGTTTGAACTGAATTAAGACTGAATGGACCAATCCCTACCTGTAAAGCCACTGTGCATTAATGAAGAATGGTTTTATATTTTTTAAGTAATTCTACTTGCAAACAGTTATGTTAAGTAACAGCAAGAAGATGTGCCAGTTAGTTTACAAATTTAACGCTATTTTAGCACAAGTACACTGTTAGATGGTAGCAGCTGTCACCTCAGCTCACATTGAGGAACGGCCATGTGTTGTCTTGGTCTTTATTATGTTATACTTTTACAGGTGCTACTCTATTTACATTGTGTTTGAGAGGAACTGGCAGGTTGAGCAAACCATTCTCCTAATTATTAGCATGGGGAAGAGCCATCAGATGTTCTTTAAAACATAAAGAGAAGAATCTGACCAGTGAACCTCAAAGACAGATTCCTCTGTAGCTGCATAGAGGCAAGAAAATATCGCACATCATACTGAAGAAAATATGGACAAGCAATTAGCAAGAATGGAATAGTGCAATAATTTTCTTTTTTAAATCAGGAGAATATGATTTTCAAATAATAGCTCCAGTTAATCTCTAGATATTAGCTCCAGTTGTCACAAGAAAGAAAAAAGAACCACTAAAATAGTCAATAAAGATCAAAGGGGAACAAAATGACATCTGAAGGCAGAAGCACTGGAATGAGTCCTGGACTAGACAGATATTCAACAACTGGAGACAATGCCCACTCTGAATAATGATACGAGATTATGTATTACTGAGTTATTTTTAAAGCAGTGACTTTCTCAATAACATCATATTGCAAATTCTTTAGCCAAGTCTTTCAAAATACTGAGTCATGCCATTTAGCAGGTATGTTACAAACATGACGCATTTAAAAGAAAAAATGTAAGTTTCCTCCACCTTATTACTGAACTTAATGATGCCAGTTTTCACAAGACAAATGGTATCGAGTTGCACAAATAAAACCCAGATTTAAAATATACATATCACAAACAATTTGTGATAGCATGCAATTTCAACAGATGCTTGACAGATACATCAGAAAAGTTGCACTAATAGTAAATTGCTGTTTGCTTAAAAAGCCAGTTCAGGTAGCCATGTTATTTACACGTGTATGTAACTTAAGCAGTTCCTCTCAGAAGGAAGGAAGGATTCAAGTGAGTGATAATATCAGTTTTCTGGTTGTTCATACATCTTTTAAGGCATGTTGTAGTTGGGAATTTTAAAATCACAGAACAGTTTTTAGATAGCACGGATGCAATAGAATAATCAAGGGAGATCTCATAATTTTTGAATCTTACTATCTGATCAATGACATTCTAATTACTGAGAAGTTGACTTCTTATTTGTGACAAATACCTGACTAAAAAGTATTTTTTAGCTATACAATTTACACGCCTGAGTATACCGTTTTGTTTATGACAAACTTCAATATCTTCCAAATGTAGTACCCTCTCCATTAGCTCTCTTTCATGATCTAGAATGTAGTTGCTTTTGGTACCCAGAAAAAGAAAAAAAAAGGCCAATTTTTCTTATCAAATCCTGCTTTAACAGATGTTTTTACAAATTTAAATTTATCTGTCTTCTAAGAAAGCAAGCCATTCAGAATGACAGTAACTTTACAAACCATGGGAATAACTTCAATTTCTGTATATAAACATATTGCCTCCCAATATTTCAGAAAAACTTTCTCTGAATGGTGTTTTTCCAAATGTTTTGATTGATTCAACCACTGCACAGAAGTCTCCTGTAACTGGTTAAACACACTGGGATGTCAGATTTTCAACATCAGGTCTTCCTGTTCCTTTTCAGTTATGTCATCAAAAATAAGGCAGAAATGACTCTGCTCATCAGAAATAAGGTCTAGCAATACGAGACTGGCAATTTTTGATTATTCGATTTTGATTTTTTCTCCTCCAGAACTGCTTTTGGAGTTTGCGTTCTGTACAGTAAAAGGTCTCTAGATTAGTGTTCCAAAGCTCAAATCCATTTATTTTTTTTAAGCAAACACTTTGGTTTTTATCTGGTGCCTATTTGCATGACTGAATCACATAACTACAGATGCACAAGTAGTTTGTCTTGATGTGCTCAGGATCACTGTATGGCAGCACAGCATGTGCCACATAGGGTCATCCAATTATTTTACCTAATCTAAAATCTTTGTACAGCAATGGACCATATGGAATATTCTGGAGGAAGGCAAAATGTTTCAACTTAATGTATCCAGTAAAAGTGTGCAAATATTGTACACGGTGAAATGGTAGAGAAAACGTCTGGGAATGCACCCAAAACTTTGGGGTATATGCAACTACAACTGTTCATTTTAATTTACTGGCCTAATTTAATCTCTATCATACTTACATAAAGCTACTGTACAGAGATCACAGAGTGACCTCTATTTCCAACATTTCATCAAGAGAAGAAACCAGATACTTAATTTCAGAAAACTAGAGCTAGAAATCACATTTGATTCCAGATGAGATGAGAATTTCACAACTCTACTTTTTTTATTTCCATATTTGCATTTGTTATTCCAGCAAAAAATGCAGTAGTCTGGAATACTTCAGCGCTCTTCTATGTTAAGCCAATACTTCTATTTCTATTTCTAAAAATAAATTTTATGGTCCTTCATGTGTTGTTTCATAAACATGCACATATTTGTGCAAAAATATGTCACTTTCTTGGGTTACACATCCTGCTTGAAAATTTTGTACACATGACACATATTCATTTACATGTTTCCTAAAAGTACTTGACTAATCACATTCTCAGTAGCAGTAAGACTAAGAGCAAAGTAATTTGCCCTCAGAAGAATGAACTTCTCAGAGCTGATGAAACTCTGGAATTATGTATTTCTTAACCAGTGGTTCTTACACTGCACTACAAACTACCCTTCATGGACATTAATAGTATTCCAGACAAAGCATACATTAAAATGGGATTAACTGTACTTAGTAGTCATTAGGCATGAACCAACATTTTTTAAAAGTTGAATTTATCCCTAGATCAACAATTGCAAAGCTAGGACATGCAGAGTTAAGGTTAAATGTTAAAGACATCCAAGTATGATTTGATATGGAAAACTTCAGAATGATGCTATGCATTAACTATCTGATCATGGCCAAGACATTTTAGTTTGGTGGTTTTAGATTAAACTGATTGTAAACAAATGGCTCAATTTCTCTCCCTCCTTAAAGGGTGAACTGTGGAACTGTTCAATAAATAGCATTTAAACAGCACCATTAACTACTATACCAGTGTCTCTTACTAAAGTTCCCTTCATATTCCAGACTTAAAGGCAGCATCAATTCTACAGAATTAACTAAAAAAAAAAAAACAAAACCCAAACAAACAAAAACAACAACAACAAAAAACAAACCACACACACACAAAAAAACAACCCACAAAAAAAACCCCACCCTTTTTCTCTTTAAAACAAATCTTTGTAATAAAATATACTGGCCTGAGGTAGAGAATGGATAATGGCATGTGAAAAGCATGAGGTGCAAGAGGGCAAAATCCCTTTCTAGCCAGACTCCCAGCAACAGTAGGGAGATTCTCAACATTCCAAAAGGCTTTTGTTTCTCCTCAGCCCTGAAGTTGGAAAGTTTAAAAAACCCATGTTTTTAGCACTGAAAGAGCTGTTAAATAACTTTCAAAAATTCCTAACTTGTATTGGTTGTACCTCTCTTTCAGAAACTTTCACATCTGACTTCATACAACTAATTAGATTTGACTCTATATTGAGAGTGTGAATGAAAAAATGTAAATGAAAAATGAAAAAACATTTAAGATACTCTTGAAATTCAGTAACAGATACATAACACTTATGCTGTAAATCATCAGATAAACATAGAATCACAGAAATACTCTCAGAAAGGCATAATTTGGTCTATTCTGCATATACAATTCATAAGGGGTTAGCAGACATTTCACTCCTAGAGGTTTCCTATCTTCTCCATCCTGCAACCGTTTACCAGTGTTCTGTGAATGACAAGAGTCTAGAAAGTATATGTGGAAGGTACAGTAGTTTACCATATTTAAAGTGTACAAGAACATTATACAGATCTGGTAAAATCTTAAAGCCACTGAAACAAATATCAAACATTTCCATGGATAATAGTAAAATCAAAATATGGGGGATGTTACAATTTTGTTTCCAGAAATCACTTAGGGACTTTGGTACAGTGCAGACGTAATGTTAAAAGTAAGTTTGCATTAAAAATGCAGAAGAGCAAGCATTTCTTTTCTCTGTAGCAAACCTGTTGACTTCTAATTTAATTCAGTGCTTTCCTGATTTTGAATAATAAACAAGTCTATCACCACTGAATTTTTGGGGTTAGAAGAAAACATGTACTGAGGTAACATGTTTTACAGGATTTTGCCATATTTGACTAGTTTTTATTCCTAGCTCCACTCAACGCAGAATGTGACTTATCAAGGTCAATCAGGCTTTATATGGTCATGAGAAATGTAACACTGACGGTTTAGAGACTGTGTGTACCAGGTGTACCAGCAGTGACCTTATGGAAATTTGCACTGTGAGATTGAAAAAGCAGAACCAACCTCACTGGGATCACTGTTATAGTAATAGCACTGGTATCACCATGAGCATATGATCTGAGCAACATCATCTGGCTACTGTGAAGTAGGTAGTGCTTATAGGAAAAGTGTATCCTGCATACTAATGCAGTACAAAGAACTTTAAAGCAGAATGTAAACAGGCAGAGAAGAAGAAAAAAGACATTCCTTAAATGAAACTTGTACAAAACTTCTCAACACATTCCTACGTGCTTATGAGGCACTTCAAGCATGACAGCATTTAGCGCCATTAGACTATCAAGTCCCTTATCTTTCAACCCATAGTACAGTATATGCCACATTACATAAAAGGTGTATACAGCTGGGGGATACGTGGTGAGGACACACCTGCATACCACATCATGTCACATGAAGCTCCAGGGGCCTGGGCACTCGGATATAGCAAGGAGCATCCCATCCAGCGGGACTTTCAGTGCAGTTCCCCACTAGAAAGCACACCTCCCTTAGCTGCTGTGCTATGGTCACTATGCGGTCCCACAAGCAAGGCACACCTGGTTGCCTGATCAGGTTAATAATCTGTGTCTGAAACCCGGGATTCCAGCCTAGGAAAGGGGCCATGCTGCTTCACAGCAAACACATAAGACAGACACATAATGGCATGGGGTGCGAGACAAGGCCAATGGAGATGAAGTGCCTATGACTTGACAGGTCTACAGTGTTTACAGGGGCTGCAGATTACATTTTCCTACTTTAAGCAAAAGAATATGTATATTTATATACATAAAACAGATGGTTGTATACTTGGCTGAAGAAACACTGTGTGAATGAGTTACAGTTAAGTCCTCTCCTCACCATCTGTTTTTTAACCCAATAAACTACCTCCAGGTTTGCAACACTGAAATAATCTGTTCTACATGAAAACAGAAGACAGTAAAGAGTAACATTAGACAGCTTTATCTTTTGTTTACCTCCCACCTGATAAACCCTGAATGGTTCTGTTCCCTGCCTTTGATTGTTTTGTCCTCGTATTTCCTGCTAAGAGTTTACAAAACAGCATTATTGAACAGGCAGATAAGAAGCACACCTATTTGTTTAATAACATCAAGGGAGAAAAAGTGCTGGCTCATCCATTTTGTTGTTCAGTTGCTCAAAAGGATCAAAATACCAATTAACTTGCTGGCTTAGAAAATCTTTGATATCCTCACATTTACTGACATTTTGAAACTCTTGTTCATACTTGCCTAATGTCTTTTTGATTATGAACAAAGAAGTGCCAATCTGTTTAGCATTTGACCTGTTTTCTAAAACATTTTTATGTATTCAACTACTTAGTTCCTAAAAACACTTGACTAGTCATGGCTGTAAGTTGAAGAAAAATGTTTCTTGTTCCATTGATAGCTTTTTTAAGCATTGTTCTTTTTTTTTCAAGAGCAAAACAGAACAGAATTTGTTTAAAAATAAAGCATGAACTGAACAAAGGAGCAAGAACATCCCCTCTCCCTCCCCCCGTTTATACTCTGAACTCAGGAAGTCTTCTATGTTGTTGGGCAAATTGCTAAATCTCCCCCCCATTTCCCTTGTCGTGTTGACTTTCTTTCCTGAAAGAATTACATCAAGTTGGACTAAAAACTTGGGGAGTATCTGACAAGATGTTAAACACAACTTGCACTTATCTGCAGGAATGGAAAGCTACAGTCAGCACTGCTTTTATTACCGTTACTTTTCAAGGTTGTACTCAAATTCAGTGCACTTTTGAATGAAAAGCATCTACTGGTAAGAGGAGACCTAATTTCCTCTCAGTTTACACTGATTTCAGTGGAGTTAACCTTAGTTCACTTATGTGTAAATTGGATAAAAGTTAAGGTTAATAATTCTGCCTTCAGCCTCTTCGGGATGTTGCAAAGGTGTGTTAGTGATCCCCAAAATTAATCTCTTTGTTAAACTTGCTTTAGAATGGTGTGACCTTAGTAAAATCAGTCATGTAACACAAAAAAAGTTGGGGAGATCATGTCTGAAAATTAAATCGCTTTGATGGACAAATGAACACATTAGTTATCCTTCCTGGGATATATCTCTAGTGTTTTCCTATTACATATTCATTTGGCATACTAATATATTATAAAGCAGAAAATGTCATAATTTTTCAGAATGAATCAGAATGATAAGCTATGGTTTATCATTCAACATCTCTCAATGCAAGGACCGTAGATTTCCAAGCCCAAATGACTGATTTACACACGTGAATTTACCCGATCTCAGGGTTTTAGAAAGGCCTGTGAAATTGTTTATGTCTCTCCCTTCTCAGAAATGTAATCAGCTCCTTTCCTCTAGCATCATATGACTGCTTTCAGTATATTCATTAATTCTATATTGTCTGGATGAGCAACCTTCAGTTCAGAAAATATCACTAAACGCTTGATTTAGCCATTCACTATTTGTTCCTACTGTTGAGCAGTTGATTGCTTAACCGTGCTGCTTCTGCTCCATTATTGAATTATCAGTCCTACAGACTGGAAAACAGTAAATACTACACAAACACATATTTTAAATCTAGAGGAAACCATAATGATCATATAAACATATTGTCATCATAAAGACAATAGCATTTCCTGAATCAAATCCATAACTTTTTGAGACTGAGAATAGTATTAAAGCCAGTAATAGTAGCCAAGACAAGGTGAACAGAGACCTGCTTATAATTCATGATATCTCCAAAATAAATGACTACAAGGCTACGAAGCTATTATAAGGAATATTTCTAAATCTAAAGCTTTTATATCAGTTCATTCTCAAGCATGTGCACATTCTTCATATAATCGCTGAAGGTCATTGACCATCCAAATCCTCGTATTATTTGAGTATGATGCATAATTTTCACTTGTTGCCTCTACCGAGGGAACCATAGGGACAGGCGTGCTACTGAATACCAAGTGCTCACTGCTGGTCTCACATTGACTTTTCTCCATTAGAGCTCAGATATCTCTTATAGTCTTTATCTCTGACAGTCACTGCTCTCGTTAGAGAATCAGACCATACATGTACAAACCAATGTTTGCAGAACTTTCTGTACTTAAACATAGAATACATTTTATTGAATGGAGTTTTAAAACAACAGCCATGTTACAGAAGTCTTACCTTTTCACAAACTCTTCAAAGAGGATGCGATGAGAATACCCTTTTTGACGGATTTTTACAGTTTCCAGAATTCCAGTGTATCGGAGCTGCAGTAGAACTCTCTCATGAGAAAATGTCAGTGCTTCTCGATCATCGTTAGGTTTAATGCAGCGGATAAAGTGAGGCTGTCCAACAACCATTTTGGATAAAAGATCCATGAGGGAATACTAGTGAGGAAAATAAGAGATGCACACAACTTGACAAAAAACTGCAATGCAACTATTTAAGCAGGAGTTTTGTAAACAGTATGTAATGCTTGATTATATTTTAATCTGTAATGTTAATCTGTACTGATCTTTCATTAATTTTTAGGCTTTTGGCTAAAACTCAGAACCTATTACAAGTTTTCAATTGTAAAAAAAAAAATTACTATTCTAGTTCTTATTTCTTACTTCTTATACCTTTCTCTTCGTCTCTCCTTATACCACGTTTCTGTAGTTGAAGAAGGCCCATATTAAAAAAAAAAAACTAATTGAAAAATGTCCTAACTATAATTCTACTGCAGGCACATTTGACCAATCAAATACCCCCAGATATTTGAAGAACAAGCTTTACTGTGAAACAGAAATTCACAGAAAATCATGGGGAAAGGGTTGCATCAGTTCAGTCCTCTGCTTAAAGAGAACACTAGATGCATCTGTACCATTTCAGGCACAACTCTGCTTATTCCATTTTTCTGAATCACTGAGGATATAGACTGCACAATCCCCTGGACAATCTACTGAAGTGCTACATTTTCATGACTATTCATAATGTTCTTAACATCTAACCTAAATCTTCCTGCTGAAATGTAGGCCCATTACTTTTTTTCCTATCCACCCTGGACATGGAAAACAATTTATTCCATTGCATTTTACACTAAAATGAAAAAAGTGTGATCAGATCATATATATCTGCTTTTCCAATGACTCCTCTGAATACTGATACTTCTACTCTATCCTCACCTCATTAATCCACTGTACGATGAGCATTTGTTACAAATACACTCAACCTCAAAAACATGTACAATTCCAAGCTGACTGTGGTCACTTTGCTGTAGGCTGCATCCATATTATGGTGTACTTTCACACTCAGTCCCCCACTCCACCTTTTTTTTTTTTTTACAGTTCCTACACAATTGACATCTGTGTAGTTCTTTGCAGAAGCACTCTAAATCCACACTTGTATTACTAGACAAGTCTGAATGTGTGTCCTTGTACCCTCCACACTGAGGCACCATCTCAGTATACATCAGCTTCCTCTATGCCTTTTCTCACACTACTTTGCATGACAAAGAAAACAGGTATTCCTACATGGCATGAATCTTTGACCCACACTGGCTAGCACAGCACTGTGAACTTCCCCATTCTGCATGGTACAAGTGCAGCCCAAGGACCAACTGCTCAAAACTTTCCCACTCTGCAATGACAGCAAGAAAAAAACATTAACCAACAGCCTTGGATTGGCAAGTGGGTTTCCTGACTCCTCACCTTCCAGCTCCAACATTCTTAAAGCCTTTTCCTTACCTGTTTGATTTAAACACACATGCAGGATATGTATTACCCCAGACAGGATTACTACTGATAAAATGTCAATCCATATGGTTTATAAACATACTTTCAAAAGATGGATTGTTTTTACTTATTAGCACAAATGACAAATCTTAATCTTTAAAAGTAGGTATACCTGAGCTTTCGAAAAAATACGAAGAGTTTAGTAATGACAGCTATTTTATGTGCACAAAATCAGTTTTCTGTTCATAAAGAGGCCTGTTCTAGACCTCCAGCATTTTAGATGGAAATAGTTTAGACTCTAGATTCTGTTATCAATGTATTTGGTGAAATTATAAAAGTACAAGTATGAGGAAACAAAAAGAAAAGGAGCAGAATAAAAAACACAGAACAGAATAAAAAAATTCTCTTATCATTCTCCCTGATGTTGCAATCCCACAAGTATTTTAGATATATCTGTTGTTCTTATCACCAAAATGTTTACAATTTAACTTTTGTACCCTAAAATAGGAAGCCATAGTTTGCCGCTTCATGTTAGTTGTTTCGTCAGGGTGTCGCATAACCTCCATCGTGTCAACCTGGAAGATGAAACTCAGATGTTAGAGCTGTTCCAGAAACGCTGCAGACCCACCCCACCTTGCCCATGAAAGCTGGGTTCAGTTTTTGTTGTGATCATTCCTTCAGGCGTGACTACTTCAGAGTACTTTATCAGAGGTAGGAAGGCCAGCTTCTAACAGATGCAGGACACGCACTGATTTCAGAGAGAGCTGTAAGTGTTCTGAATGATTTCACATTTTTGTTATGATAGTATAACACTCAGTCAATGAAGCAGCTGTCAAGATGCAATACCTTATGAACTGATTTCTAAAAAGCATTCCTCTTATCACCACTACAATGAACTCCAGCAGGTCTTATTTTCTATGTAAGAAGAAAGAGTTACCATTTTTGTAATGACCAGGAAATAAATTGAGCTGCCTCATTTTGCTCACATATGGAAAAAACATTGTTGTCGGATAACAAGTGGCAAACAAAGTAGGTCATCTCAGAATGTATAAGTCTTTTCTTTTCTGCTGTTGTGGTTACTATTAATTACTTTAAACTGCCATTTTGATGCTAAGAATTTCAGCAAACTTACTCTGCTGAACTGCCATAGCTTCAAATACCGCTTTTTCAGCATTTCAGAAGTGTTATTTTTAGACGGTATACATGGACAGCAAACATATTGCTCCTTGTATATTTTAGCTATATTGTCAGTACAGATGTTCTTATCAAAATAAAACCAGAATTTATGAATGAGTATAACCATGGTTACCAATCACAAGCAGATTGTGTTGCTGTATTACAGCTCAACAAAATTAAAGAAAATCAACCAGCATCCTGTTTGCATGGAGCATTAACAACATTTTAGCATTCACTTGCTTTGTGGCAGTTTACCATCTGCTCTGACCAGGTGGCATTTGTATAAACCAGATAATGCTGTTGTCAGCACCTGTGCTACACTTCCTGGACTTTGCTCCATACGATCATTTCCAACACTCACTGACTTAAGACCACTCTTCTGAACACTAAAAGTAATTGCTGAAAGATTACAGTACTCAATAAAGTAACTGTGTCTCTTACCTTCAGGAGATATTTAGGAGACTGCATGCAAAATATAAAGGAAATGAAGCACTAAGTAGTAATAGATCAAGAAAATGGACTTTGTGTGGGGGAAGAAATCAAAGGAAAACTTGTGAAGACAGGATTCAGAATACAGATGGTACGAAGGGAGAGAGATTTCCATAAGGGTGACCACAAAAACTTCAGTGTGTTTTTGTAATCTGTGATGTTCTAGCCTAGAGTGGTGTACATGCATTAGTACACATCTCAAACTAACAGATGAGAAAAAAAAAAAAAGATGCAGTTTGATTTCAGTTTTAAGAATGTTAACAGAAAAGTCTGTAATACATCCCAGAAAAAATGCCTTATCAGCACAGATAACACCAAACATCTTAAGAGGTCACCTGACAAGGTAAACATCAATGACCTAATCAGAACAGCAGGCACGTCAATGGGGAAGGATATGGGAATGTTTCAAAACTATCTTGGCAATACAGCTGCTTTTTGAGAATTGATATCTAAATCTCTAGTAAAGGTCAGGTAGAAGACAAAAGCCATACCAGTGAATATTGATAGTAAGTTCAGAATAACTGGTAACATTTAATGTTAAAAGACAGACAATTTAATCACAAAGAACACCAAATCAAGAGCAAAAGCAAATAGTTTGATGATTGCACTGAAGCCAAATGCCCATAAATTTGAGCTTCTAAATTGGATTCTTGTCTGTCTAGAAAAGCAGAGACTCTTAGTGATATTGTTGTTGGAGGTTCAGCAGTCATGATCTCTCAGTCATATCTGGAATATCTGCTGGCCAATAAAGGGTGATCTTCTGCTCTACCTTTTGGACAGTAGGATACTGTAAGCATCTCCTTTTCACAACTGCTTATTTTCACCAAACCTGTAGAATCTTACGATCTTTGAGACTGCCACTCTGTCAAATATGGTTTACTACAGCCTGCTGGGTTCACAAGGGTTTGGTTTTGTTTTGGTTTTTTTTTGGGGGAAGGGAATAAACACACAGAAAGACAGATGGTCAGAAACACTCACAGAGGAGATGTAATACACTTTTTCTCGGAAAATCAGGGTAAAACCAGTATTGTAAGATACCTTTTTCTACGTATGGAGTCGTAAATTCAGATCTGTGCAATCTGTAAGGACTAGGATCAATTTCCAAATCTTTTTGACAAGAAATATTTGAAGTTTCCATTAGAAAAATTCTGATAGACCCTGAAGCTGGGGAGATTTTCCTGTAAGAATTTTTGGAAGTTTTGTCTCTGATTAATTTATTACATTGCATGTCTATGAAGCCATGCAGTTTTATGGTAGGGCAATAATCGCATGTACAACAGGCAATAGGCTTTATCACAACTGGCTTGGTAGAAAATGATAGAACATAATATGAATGTCATGATATAATCTTGTGTTTTAAATCACTAGCTACTCTTTTTAAACTAAAATGAAGAATATTTCAACTGTTAAGTCACATTTTTACATGACAGTAGTAGTGACGTACAATATACATTTATATGATTACAACTGAAATGGAAAACAGCTTAACCTACAGAAGACAAACTGTTCCGTCACTAAAAAAAATTGCTTATAACAGTTTTGAAACAATATTAAAAGAATGATTTATGATATCATGTCACCTTATGAAGTCACTGGAAATTATTACTTTCACATATTGACCACACCTGCTGCTGGCATGGTATAAAATACAGTAAAACCAAAAAATACGTTAAGCAAAAAAGCTCGTAAATTAAATAATAAATTAAAATTTCCAAACTTCCAAACAAAATTATTATGTTCGGATTTTTTTAACAAATTCTAAAATATTAATTTAAAAACTTTTTCCTGAAGTTGTTTTAATTAGAAGTTTCATGAAATTATAAGAAAGAACTTTTTTCATCTAGAAACTATTTCAGTTAACGTTTTCCGAATAGTGCTGCACTTATACCTGTCTTTTAGCTCCTTCTTTAAAAATTTGAAGGGCAAGTAAAAACCACGTAAACACTACTTAATAACTGATCGTGTTTATTAAAGCTCTAAAAAAGAACTGCTCTATTCCATTCCAGCTGTATCAATAAAATGCATGCTTAGAAAGCTTATGCTGAATATAGCTGTATGTGGAAGACAGCATGTGTATAATACAAAAAAATTGGAAGGGCCATTATCTGTCCTTCAGCACTGAAAGCGTTTATACCAGAGAGGAAATAAAACTCTGAAATCCACATCTGTATTTGCAGGTACAGTGAAGGATATAGATGTCTGGGTGACATGAATTACTGTATCAACATTTGAGCATGAGCTCCTAATAACAGGAGAGAATGAAAAGAAATAGAAAACCCAAAACATAAAATTCTGTAGACTTTTGAACAGTTGCTGTTACCACATTTGTTTTTAAAAATTATTGTTTGCTTTGGCAGTAAAAAGACACACACACACACCCCCCCAACTAAGCTAACTCTAACAGTACTACTTAGGAAGCAGGGAGGGGGTGTACATGCTATCAGCTTGAGGCATGAGAGTTTTCCTCACAAATTAAGTGTACTCAGTTGGCAACACATCCTATTAACTGCCATAAAATTACCCCATCTTTTTGCAATTATGCCACATACTTTTATGGCAAAATTCAGCAGTATTTAAATTCTACAGTTCTCCATTTTAATGAATAGTGGGTTTGCCGAGTCATTCTTTTCTGGTCATCTATCAGTCACAAGTGTCCCCTGGTTTTTCACTTGCAAGTTGAATAAAAAAGGAGCAGATCATTTTTTTATTTTGCCTATCATACTGTTAAACACATTATTCAAATTTATCTCTTTCTAGGCCAAAATTGCCAGAGGAAAACCTTGACACCAATGAAGTAAAGAGGAATATTGCTATCAAGATCAATGTAACTGAGATTTCACTCCAAAAGTTTAAAGATTAAGTAGTAGTAAATTGATTCTTCACTGGATTCTACAATAGGATCCTCACTAAAACCGGAAACAGTGCTCCCAACTGAGGTGCATGTTTTCTGATATTAAGGCAGACTCTCATTTGGTTAGAACCTCACTGTATACCTACATCAGCTAAGTCATAGTCTCGCTGTAATATTTTATGAACAATTGTGTGTCTTCAAAGGGGAACATCACTAACCTTGATACGCCCAGCACTAAGCTGTGAAGGCAAAGACCTAGATGCTGCTGTCACTCTGGCTCTTGCTTGTGCCAAGTTACCTGTTCAAAAAGAAAGAAATACATACTGCAAAAGCTGTTCAAGAAGCTTAGCAGGGCAAAATTTGTATGGTGGAAAATCAGTTTGTACAATAGTACCAAAAATAGCAGACACCACCACACTTCTTCCACACCCCGCTCATTACCATTTGTGCCTGCAGAGCATTCAGCACGGGCATGACAGAGTGCAGTGTTGATTTAAAAAGGAGGAAAAAGTCAGTGATAAGGTGGTATGTCACTGACCTTAGCTACTGAGCTGATGAAAACAACGACAGCAGAAAGGCATACAGCTCAATCACTAGTAATCAATTTCTCTGTGACTCAATGAGAGATTTAAAAGAGAAAAAGACAGCAGAAACAATCTTGTTTCTATGAAATCATGTGGATCCTGAAGTGTTTAGACAGCATCTTAAGCTCACAAACTAATGAAAGAGATGAGAAAATGATAAGAAGGTATCTTTTTTTGACCTTTTGACATATAGGCCTGCTTAATCCACAATCTTATTGTCCCTTGGGGTTTTTAAAGACTGACTCAATTCCGCAGGCAAAAACATATTGTGGTGTCAACTGAAGACGAGTGCCTTTTTTTAAATGTACAGTATGACATGTCCTAAACTTTTTCCTCTGTACCTGTAGAAAGCCAAAGTCATCACAAAATAGCTTTTCAAAATAAAGGCTCAGAGAAGAGAGAGGAAGTGATACAGGACTGTGCATATGCAAGACACTCTGTATATTTCAAAGTTTTAGCAAGTCTAGCACAAGATGTCCAAATGTTTTCTCTGGCTATATCTTCAGAGGCTAAACTGTGATTAATAGCATTGAAAGAACCCTTTGAAGCAGGATTGGTGACATCAAAGCCCTAATCCATGGGTGGCAGGATTTTTATAATGAGTGGGAAGCATTTTAACACATTTCAAAGGATTTACAGCATGAATAAACAATAGGCCTCTGCAGATGTACCACACACCTTTCAGAACCAGAACACATAAATAAGTGTCCATTTTAATTTAAATGTAAATAAAGTGTTAACACTTCTTTCAGATGCTAAGTGCCTTGTTTGCATCAACTCCAGTGTTTAGCTGTTTGCTTTACAGAAAGCCAGTAACTCTAAACAGTCTTCAGAGTTTTGCTAAACTATATATTACATAACTGGTAAGGAGGGAGGATGGGAAAAATTAAAACCAAGAACACTTAATCGCTGGTAATTATTTCATAAGGGAGCAGAGCAAACCTAGTGTCTGCATAACACTGAAAGGAACTTTTGCTCTAACTTTCCTCCCAACAAGAAAAATACCAGTCCCCTGAAAACAGTCTGGTGGTCAGCACTCAAACACAGTAATGACATTCTTTGGAGTGATTTAAACATTCTGTGTTCATTTAAAAAAGTATTTATCTTTTCAGCTGCTGACACTGGGATTGACACAATGCTGCAAAACTGGCACATCATTTCCAGCTATGACAGTGTATTTACCTGACAGTCTAAATCACGGTGCAGAACACAAGGTATGTCCATGTTTTTGGAAACTGCTTTAGGCTATACGGTGTAGGTTAATGAGAATTGCAACTGTTTTGAAAATCTTGTATATCTATACAGACACATGGTACAAACAGTATATACATGTATCCCTCCATGGTTAAAATGAGGACTTTAACGAGCAAGTAGTTGGTGAATTTCTTTTTCTCTTAGCTGTAATTTTGGTATTTTTATACATTAGAAACTACTCTCTTGTGCCTTTTTTGGCTAAAGTAGACCACCTGGAAAGGTTGTTTTTGGCTAGGCTTCAGATTAGCAAGTCTAAAGCTTGAAAGCCTTGCACTGGAGAACCGATGACACAACATGGGATAAAAAAGGGGAGTTGGAAGAAGAAACAAATTTGAATCAGATTGTTTAAAATGACTGAAGTTTTGTTGCATTTTATAACAAGTTACAAAACTCTATTAACCAAATAAAATCTAGAATGATAAGATAGTTGGCTCAAGGTTCACGACACTCACTGCTGGCATTAGGTTTCTAGGGTTTATAATTAATATCCCTGAGCTTTCCCTTCGTTCCTCATGCAAAACTAAAACTAAACTTAACATTTCTGATCTGGAAAACAAAGCAAATAAATATACGTTTTTATTAATCAAAAATCCTTAATGACTTTGCAAACCAAAAAAACTCCCAAAGTGCTCAGTTCCTACTTAAAAAAAAGAAAAGCTTTACATATTGTGATTTTGTTCATTAGTTACTTCCTTCTAGGAATGGATTCTTATCTGTGCTTATTTCGTGTGTCAAGTGAATTCCTATGTAATTACTAACTACTGAATTGTAGCATCAGATGAAATCCATAGAAAAAAATGTTATTAGGATTTTCTTTTCCAGATCAAACCAAAATGATGCTTCAATAAAAGTTTGTGAATTAGTCATCTCAAGTAGTTCATGTTCAGGAAAATAACCACATATCTTTAACATGTCTAAGCCATTAAAACTAAGAAACAGAACAAATGTGGTTTGAAAATTAGTCTACATAATAAGAAATGTTTCACCCAGAGTTAGCATGGTGTTTATAGTCAGTAAACATTTGGTACCTGTCCCTGCATTCGATTTTCATTTACAATGTCATTTATTACTTTACACACCAAAAATAATTAAATGTTTTTCCACTTTGTGAAAAACATCAATATTTGAAGAACAAATGTTTTTAGATAATAACATAGCCAGTTAAAACTGCCATGGGTTCCTTGAAAAGTTAAACTGGTTAAAGGTTAAAAGACTGCACTGTGCCTTTCAGAAGTCTAGCTTCACACCTATTATATGGTCAACACGTTAGAGAAAATACAAGTGACATCCACGTAGACTTAAATAAAATACTACCTATATCAAATCAAACTCGATAAAATGGACCAATTAAGCGATTTAAAATCCTCTCAAAATTTTCTTAGGGTTTTTTTTTGGAAAAGGCATTCGGGGCTGGGGGGGAGAAGTTAATGGTTAAAATTAGGATGAATCTGTTAAACATGTACATGTTCCGTTTTATTCACATACATCTCCTTTTCAGTTTAACAGGACTGCTCGTCTGAAAAATTAAGGCTCCTACGTACGTGTCTGCCGGATCAGAGACTAAGGTCTCGGGGATTTATTTGTATCAGTGGGGGAGTCAGTCAGCCCCAATGTTTCTCTTTTTTCCCTCTGTTCCATAAAGTTAGGAATGTCATTAATACTTTGAGAAGTTTCCATCGTTACAGTTTGTGAAATGCTTCCAGCAGAAAGAAGTAGCAGCACAAAAATCTATGCACTCACTGGCTAAGCTCACTGTGCCAATGCTCAGCAAAACTCTTTTTGTCTTGAAGCTGTATAGGAGATCTCGCATCTCTACAAACATTCTTCACTGATGCCTCACTTCAGCTAGGTGAGAAAGACCATACTGTCAAAGTATGGTATCTCTTCTATTATGCAAAGCCAAGCACGAGAAGTTTTGAAAGTATTTCAAGTATTTACACAGCACAGAAAGAAGAAATGGGTTTTCTTTTTTCAGGTTGGACTGTGGAAGTGCTCTCTAGATCTCAGAAATGACTAGTCAGCATTCCTGGCTTCTCAGTTGCATCCCTGGCACTTACTCACTGTGTGATCTGGCCAAATTAATGATTTGTCCAGCTGTTGACTTTCCATACTAGTTAGGAAAAGTACACTCTCTGGCTGGATGTTCTGATGTTACTTACAGTTTGTCAGTGCTTCATTATTCTTTGGTGATGGGTTCTATAAGTAGTATCAAGCATATATTAGTAATATTAGCACTGTATTTTGGTTATGTCTGCACCTCATTTTGGTTATGTCTGCAATAGATCACTCCTCCCAAAGTGAGAGCATGCCAGGTAAGAATTACATTAAGCTTTGATAAAATGTTTAGTTTGTGAAGTGCAAATGACTTACAGAGAAAGAGCCTAACGACAATGTCACCTTACTGCACAAGCTGTACCAGGGATATTCCTATTACATAGAGGGCACAGTACAAGCTCTTTCCTTATCCTCATATATTTTATTAATTTCTTTCATGCTTCTGGTTCAGATAAAGAGGGGTTACTTGAAACACCATGTAGATACAGAAATGCTACAGTGCAGTCATATTTCATTGACACTACTTCTAATCACAGCTAAGCACTTGCACTCCAGAAGAGGTACGGAGTCAGACAATGTCTTTGACATACACGTATTCTTCTCTGTCTTTCCTTTCAGTACATTTTATCTAGCCTAAGGAAGTCGACTGCTTATCTCCATAATGCATTTTCATCTTCTGCTACTGTAAGACTAAGCTTTTCTTAGCTCGACTATAAATGAATACATGTACTTTTTTATTGGGTACTAATTTGAATCTGGTCACTGACTATGAAAACTCTATTCTTTCGAGTCACTGAAATAATTTGAGCTAATCTTGTGCAATAAAAAGCTAAGAATCCAATTTTCTCATATACTCACATATTTTACACAAGACTATATTTATAAAAATACTGTCTGTGGAATACAACTGTCAATACAGACACACTTCCACTGCTGCTTATTCTGAAAAGCGAAACACTTTACTTCCTAATCAGAATAAGTAAATAAATGAGAAATAGTATTTCCAAAATCAGATCCATATTACAAAAGAGAATCTGATAACCACGAAATCTGATAACCATGAAAACTTAGTGATAGTGAGGCCCACCTGGGAATAACCTAATTATGAGTAATTGCTTCAGGAGCAAAAAAGATGCACTTTTTGCCCCAGATTATTTGAAATGAAAAATCCATGCCATAGTGAACTGACAAATTCTGATCCTGATTCTCAATTAAACTAGAGGTTTATTTAGTCTTATTAGAATGAAGTAGACATAGAACATGTTTACAGATACTTAAAAGTTTTACATTGCTAGACGGGGAATGGAGAACCTGAGTATAAATTCAGTGCTGCTATGCTTCCTACTGCATACATCACAAACACTTCAGTGGTCACTTCCCACATTAGTAAGGCACACACAGCATGATGTTTACAGCAGCAAATAAAACTTTGCTTGTAAGCATCATCGCTGCTATGTTTACGTATTGTTTTAACACAGTAGGTTAGTAGACTTCTTGTAGAATGCAAGGGAAGAAAGACACTGACAGCAGCTGAGATGAAACGAAGGTCAAACTGCCTACTATATTCCAAGATATGTAGATATATGATGTCAGTAAGAAAGGTCTTAACTTTTGCCCTTACCTAGTAAAGAAGAACAGATTATGGTATATAATTAGTTAGTGGTAGTGCCCAAGATATTTTTAAAACACAACCTTAACAGCTACTTTAAGCAACATGCCCAATTTTCCAGCTAAATTGAATCAGACATGCGTAGCCATCTACTCAATTGGAAGTGTGTTCACTGAAATGCAGACACTTCCTGAAATATCACAGGCACATAAATGATCATAGGATACACAAGCAAACCTTACATGATTCTCAGAACATCATAGTCCCATCACATGAACAAACTTACAGACAGTGGGCAAAGCACATATACTATAGCCTGATCACATGATAAGACAGGTTTCCAGGCACAGGACAAGGGAGGCTCACGTAGTTCTGGAAAAGAGGGTGGCAGAGGAGGAGTGGATTGCCTGCTGGACAAACTCTTTATCTGGCCACAGGCAGATCGGCATAGGTTGGGCTCCTCTGTCCAAACACAGAACTAATGATAGGAGTGGCACACTAAGTGCAGCTGAGAGCTAACTATCTGAAGCTGCATCTAGACAAAAATGAAAAAATGAAAAATTGTTTGGAAAAAGCAATTAGAAGTTATAGTATAAGCAATGCTGGAGTTTTCTACTGCTTGATGTCCAGCATTTTTTTAGTCAGGTCTATAGCCTGACTCACTGGAGACCTGACTAACTGGCTAGAGACTGACTGACAGGCTGACCACAGCCTGATCTGGTCTGTCTCCCAGCTGCTGCATTACAGAACAAAGTGGCTCAGCTTTTTATGACTTATACATTGTCAGAAGACACGTGTCATTTCTTTCAGATAAGGTCCTTAGCAACTTCCATCCACACCTTTAGTAGTGTATGATTTGATGCTGTTGTATGTAACCAACTCAGGACAACAAACCTTGAAATCTCTGGGGAACAGCAGACAGTGCAGAATGCTGCAGTCTGTGTCACTGGCAAAGTACCTCACCATCAACACAAGGTTTTCTGTTGCCCCAGCAGAATGCCGTGGTTCCTGTACCACATCTGTAGCTGATATTAGAAAACAACCTACAGAGGTGTATTTTCTGTGAAGGCTTCATTGTTGAGGAATTCTTCATTAATTTTCAGCATTACCCAAACCCCTCTTATTCTAATTACCACTATTCAGGACAGACAAGAAGTTTATTTCTTCTTCCAGAGGTATGTGGAAGAATACTTCTAAAAGCATATACAGGTTGAAAATATGGTTACCACACATCCTGATTCAGCTCTGGTCTCCCTCAAAGGTTGACATCCTTTCTCTTGCATGTTATGTAACATTTTTCCCCCCAAAATCATATATGCTTTACGTAGAAAAGTAAGTTTGATTATGAAGAACATGGTAGTTATCTCAGTATTTTATCTATGCTCCCTCAGCAACATGAACCAACAGCAAGCATTCTGGTAGCTCACACTTCAGCATTTTGTCTCTGATGATCTCAGGACTGTCCTCAATCACTAATTAAGCTTCACAGTACTCGGCTTAACCTGAGGCCAAAATAATTTTCTACAAGAACAGTGAATAAACAGGAAACCCAGGAGAAGTCAAGAGCTGTGATTTCCAGCCCACTGTTTGTATTTACAGAGTATGTTCCCTCTCCATACAATACATAAAACATTTTATGGTATATATTCCATCACTTAGGACCTGCTGCTGAAGCTGCTCCATACATACACTGTCTGACCAAAATCCTACTAAAGCCAGTGAAGATACCCAGTGAATTCAGGGGTAAAAATTCAGGTATAAAGATGTTACTGAAAGCACATGGAATAAAATGGAGAAACATTTTCTCTGACCTCACTACAATTATCAGTCTTCTCAGTGGTTAAGACCCTAAGCTAGACAGGATAAAAATGGTGTCAAAACCAGGTTTTGACACTTCAAGAGAAGAGCTGTCTTTTAAAAGTCTTACTTTAGGATAAAACATGGTTACAGAACTTTATGAAACTCCCAGGCCTCCCCATTTTTGAAATCTAGGCATTAATGATGTTGACTACTAATTTAATCAAGTTTCAAAGGCTTCTCAACTGAAAGTTTGTTCTTTTGGATCTCAGCCCTTCCATATATTATCACAGATAGCACAAAATCAGTTATTTTTGTGGTAATTCAAAACATTATTCTCATTTATATTTGTATCTCCACACTTAATGAAACAAATACCCATTCATACAAACACACACAAATGCATTTTCTGTCTTTGACACACACTGTGACCTGCTGTCCAGGCAGTTCAGTTATAAGCTCTCCTACATCAAGCCAAGTCAGGTTGGATTAAGTAAGACAAATTGAAATAATAAGAGAAAAGATAAAGCTGGTTTAGTAAAGTACTGACCTTTACAGTTTGTTGTAAGGTGAAAGAATAAAAGTACAAAATCATAGTAAGACAGCACTCTCAGAGTATGAAATACTCTGAAACAAATACACAAAATCCAGCACAGACTCAGAGGTTTGTTTTTTACCAACTACATTCATCTCTTAGATACATTAACCCCTAATTCAATTATTTTGAAAGAGTGGGAAATATAAGCACGTTTTTTGTAAAGGATACACAAAAAACCATTATGGATATTCAAACCAGCAAGGTTATCTGAATATTCAACAAATTTATCTGCTCTACAAACTCACTAGCAAATTTAAAAATAATTGCTCTTCTAGGAGTTGATCTTGAGAGCTACTGAATATATCCAATGATGTACCGTGCATCTTTGACACAGTTTGACCTTACAGGACATAGTGCCTGTAGAAACTGCCTTGTAAACTACTCATTAAAAGAATTACTGTATAACATTCTCTGAATATTTCTCTATTTAAATTCTGTATATGCTGCACAGTGAGATCCCACAGTCTACTAGTTAATATTAACAACAGTAACATATTCTGTGTAATACATCTTTTGCTTCCTCAATACCAACACATTTTTAATTTAATTAGCATACAATGAAGTGTTAAGATGAATTCTTGCTCACTACTGTGAGAGAACGTTCATCATAGAATTGAGAAGTTAGGCTAGAAACATGAAAATTGAAAAGATATCTCCTCTCTTCTGAGAGAAAGGTAAAGAAAAATTATTCTCAAGATTTCTTCTACAGAGAATGGTGTATTATGAATCAAATCAGCAAGCTCACCAAAATCTGTTCTTAAACTTGCCCACTTGTACATTTTTTTAGGGTTCAATTTGCAAGCACTTGGAGACAAAAATTCTTTTCCCTTTGCCCATTTTCATTACAATGTGATCTGTGAAGTCTCATACTAAAAACAGTGGACTTCTGCCCGGGCAACACCCTTTACCGAACATAAACGTGATAAATCTAACTTGACCCTTCTCAGCTGTTGTGCTTACTGCCATGTGCAATTCCAGAGATTCATGGACACTCTTTATTTATAATTGTTGTGTCTTATATAAAGCTTTAGCAGAACTGAGACCTTAACTTTGATCTGATAGATGGTTCTGGATGAGTTCCATTTTTAGGGCTATTTTAGGCCATGTTCTGGATCGTACTGCTAGCAAGTTTTGTGAGTATCTGTGTACTGCATTTGTCCTACAACACAAAACCTTAGGGTATGAAGAAAAAGAAACACTGAACTGTAAAATGTTCAACTGGAAAACTAAATAAAAAGTAAGCCAACACTCTACCTCTCAAATTCAGTTAAGCTACATTTAATTTAGTTTACTGATGTCCCACATCTGCAACCCAGTAAAGTTCACAATTGTTACGTTGCACAGCTGTGGTTTAAAGCCTCTCTTTGCACACAACACACTGGCAGCAAAGCAAAAATTATTAACTTTTATATGCTTTTAACATATGGACCAGTTAGAAGTAGGAAAGCCTCTGTGTCCTGAGTGAAAATATATAGCTTCCATTAACTTGACCCAAATTCTTACAAAATATAAATTCTGATTCATCTTTAAGTAGAGGGATTATAATTACAATGGCTTTGTTTTCAATTCATTTGACTTAGAGTGCCTGCAGTTATCTCTTAGAGGTGCAAATACTAACACAAAAGTACCATTATAAAAAGATTTTATTGTAGGATAAATTAGTAAAATTAAGACGCATTTGAGTCTTTTGCTCTATTGTGATGTGTGGAATTAAGAAGAAAAATCCGCTAAGCTCAAATGGAAACATGCTATATTTTAGTGCATAAGTATGACACACCAAGCCAAGAGACCTGCCACTACCTATCACTAGAGGAAGGGCTTGTACTCAGTGGGAGTGCACAATGACAAACATGACATGTCAAATCATGGTTCCACTGAAAACAATGGCAAAGCATCTATGATTTCAACTGGCCAAGATTTCACTCTATGCCCAGCAGTATCTGTTCATGGGACTGAAATGCAAGAAAATCCATTTGTTTCCCTCAGTTTCTGACTCTTCATGAGGAATCAGCTGCTATCAAAGTTACAGACATTAATATTGAGATAGTACTCTTGTCACCGAGGAGTGGTGAAAAGTAGTTCTTTAAAGTGATTTTGCAAAAAGCCCTAGTTCTTGTGTTCTTTAGTGTGCATAAAGAAAGCGTGAAATATTTTTTTCACATTCTCTCTCAGCACATGGTCCGTTAGTTGTTTGTTTTGGGTTTCTTTATATGAGACATACATTATTTATAATTACTTTTTGTCTGAGGGTTGTAAGCAGGCACAAAGAACACAGACTGAAAATCAGTACTGAGGAGAGGAAATGACCTTCAGGCAGGCTAATTATAATTAATTTGTTTTTGAAAAAATCTATTTTCCTCCTATTTTGGACAAAAAAATTCCCTTGTTAAAACATCACTATCCTAACTCTTCAGTGAAGGTTGTGAAAACTTTCACCCCAGTTCTCTTTGAGAGATTATGCTCAAATATCAAGGCACCATGAACAAGGAGTGTTTATTAGCAATGGATGATATATTGATACCACTTCACTCTGAATGTGTGAGCAATGCCCAATGCTACCAAAATTATTAGACAAGATGTTGCTGTAGTAGTAATGGCACTGAGCTCTCTATTTATTCTACGCAGCCAAGCCCAGCCCATACAGATCCTCGGAGTCAGGGCAGGGACGCCTCCCAGCGTCTCCACTCTGGTCGTGGGAAGGCTAGAGGATTTCCCCTTCCCTCGCTCCAGGTGGCAACTCTCCCTCCCTCTCTCCAACAAGGACCTAAGGCAGAGCAGAGCAACGCTGACAAAAGCTCTAAAGGTCTGTGAGTCATAGAGGGGAAAAAGTCTGCAGAGATTGTGTTTCAAGAGTAGAGAATCATGTTGTGCTGCAGCTCTTCTGAGAAGATGAAGCCCCTCTGGCACACCTCCCTATTGCACCAGCATGATCTGGTCAGCTGGGGAACATAAGGTAAGAGAGAGGAAAAGTGGAAGAGGGACATGCAGTCTCAGAAAGCCCCAGTGGTGCTTTCCTCAAGCAGTCCAATGGTACCACCACTTAAAGGCAATACTGCAAAAATTCTTGAATATCAGGACAGTGAGTCAAATGGTCTGACTCCTCACTGATACCACTAATGAATGTACTAAGGCTCTCCTTAATTTTTCCAATTAAAGCCCTGTTCTCTTACAAAGGGACTCTATTTTCTAGATCACATGATTCCTTTCCTCTCTGATGTTTTAGCTGCAACAGTGATGAACTAGAGACAAACAGGAATGCATTATATCTAAATGGGAACATGCATATTTAACTGGAGTAGTGGCAACTTTTTTTTTTTTTAAGCGCTCTACTTCTCTCTTGTAGTTGGAGTAAATTCTCTTTTAATGTCAGAATATACAGAATTCTCAGCACAAGAAGCTGTGTCTGTAGAAAAAAGTGACAAATATGGAAGCAATTGGGAGAACTGGTAGGTTAAACCAGAATACGTTAATTCAGTTTTGAGGTTAAAGGTCCCTAGAAAGTGCAAACAGATTCCAAAACGTGCCGAACGTGTCTAAGTTTCCACTGAAAGATGACAAAACATGCTGTACACGCTACAAAAGTAGTGCCAGAATGTTTGAGTTCTGGTGTCTCATATCAGTAATTGTGCACTCTCTTAACCATAAATTACTATTACAAATGTATATTTAATATCCTGCTGTTAATTCTGCGCCTTTAAACTACACAGTCTGCTACTGTGAAATAGAAGCATTTGTTAAGAGGGGATAAGTATATTTGATAAATTACAGGGATTAACATGATCTTAAATTAGTAAAAGAATTTAGTCTTTTTAATATTTATTTCCTTGCTGCTGCTCAGTTTTTGACAGAGGAAGACATGACAGTTATATAAATATACTTCAAACAGAGGATCTTCTCAGGGTGGGAAAGGCATCTTTTTGTTCTTACTGGTATTTAATAACTACATTTTGAGTAATTGTCAGACCCATGTTACTAGTCTCAAAATCCCTCTTGCTTCTGGGATAGCACCACCTAGTGACTATTACACACATTGGAGATTGCTGCTTGGCAAAAACCACCTACGCTACGAATTCCAGAGCTAGTTGCAAGCAGATGTGAGAATGTGCTGTCACTCATCTTCAAACAAAACACCAGATATACCGGCAGGAGGCTTATTTCAAGTCAGAGTTACCTGGAAAGATGCAATATGGCTTCCATGTAAATTATTAACTTTCACATCAGCCAGTAATCCACAAAAAGCTGAAGAAAATTGTATCAAGATTATGAATCTTAATCTCTATTTTTTCTGGTTTGCTTTAGGAATGAAGCAGATGTTGGGTGGAGGGAAGAGGGCTAAAAGGCAAGGACAGAGTACGATGAGACAGTTACACAGTTGCTATTCTTTTGTTTACAAAAGCCTCTTTGTAGAAAGTTAAGAGAATAGCATTATCTTTCTTCACTGAGCAGAGATGAAGCAGCATTGCCAGCGATACCTTCTGTTCTCAGCCAAACCTTTTGTTTATCTTGCAAGCTGCCAAAACTAAACCTGGCAACAATCTGATTTTAGAACACAGAGGCCCCAACAGAGGATGTGAGTGCCAATTATATTAGACAGCTGGAAAAAATAGAGCAAAATCACAAAGACTTTAAAAAATAAAAATGACTTAAGGGTTTTAAGCTATTCTTACAACACCATGTACGGGAGCATATGTACAATAATTTTTTTAACAGGAAGTCCTATACCAACTTGACAGAAATACAGACAACACTCAACTTGCTGTGTGCTCTTCATGGAAAGGTAAATGTTCTATAATGGGAGACAGAAAGCATGCAATTCATGTAAATAGGAAACAAGGAAGGAATGTAAGAGACAAAACAAAATAGTGGAAATACACCAACATAGTAACTACACATTACTGCAATGAGAAGTATCTTCATACTAGACTTTTTACGCATCTTGGTAAAACACCCAAGTTCAGTCCTGCTGCCACTGAAAATAACTCTAAAAAGCCAGAAGATGATGAGTTTGCATGAAAGCATCAGCATTCTCATTTAAAAATAGCAGTAAAATCAGAAGTGTAATATTTCCAATAATTGGGACTGATGACTGGGACAAAGCACCTATCTGTTTCATTCTGACAATAGCTCCAAGGTATAAAACAGCTAGTAAAGACGGGTGTGGAGGCACATTTGACCAGATGTGAGCTTTCTTTTTTGCTTTGCTTGATCCATCCAGCATGAGTAAAAGAATCTCTTTTACCAGTTTAACACGGACTCAAATATCAGAAGTAGAGACAAAGATTCTTTGTTCCCGACTTGGGCACAAACCAATCCTACTCCATCTTGAACTATAACTCCCTCCATTTAAGCTTGTCATAGCTGAAAGGAGAAGCAGATTCCTCACTGGGTCCTCACCTCTCAGGGACCTCTAAAAGCATAATTTGAAGGGGGGTAATCCAGAGCCTTCTAATTACAGGAAAAGAACAGAGACATTGCAACAGGAATCTATCCTATGTAGAATATAAACAGGTATTTTGCTATCAGTTTTACATGTGCAAAGAAGGCTCTAATATATGTTTTTTCCAGATGTTCTTTTCTACATAGATATCTCAAGAGAGGTTAAAGGCATCATCAGAGGCTATGACTGGGCTACCGAGGGTCCAAAAATCCCAGACAGAGCAGCTGCACAGGCACGGAATTGCATCTACAGCCCATGTACAATAAGCCTTCACAGCTCTACCTAATGCATGTACAGTTATTTCTACCTAAAAATACAACAACCTCATTTGCATATGTCATATGAAATCACAAGAATTTTGCAATCTAATACAATCAATTGTATTTAGATTATTCCTTAGCATTACATCTTTTTCTTACCCATTATGAAAAAGATACTTCAAAAATGTAGGAAGTATTGAGAGATGTGTACATTTGCTGGTTTGGTTGCACATATACTGCAGAACTATCATTTGTATAGGTCACTGGTATTCTGGCATCTATCCATGGAGTAATCAAACTTCATCGTACTGTCTTATTTAGCTATAGATCTGTGCACATTCATATAAGTCAGTGTCAACAAGCTTCAAATCAACTCAATTAATTAATTCTAGCAGATTAGTATGTGTTTTTTATAATTTGTAAGAAAGTTTATGTATTGCATCAATGTATCTAAATAGATGGATATTACCTCCAAAACAACTTCATCTACATTACATGATTTATGAACTCTAAGACATGGTACATAAGAATCTATCAACTGAGAACTGGTCTTAGTAAAGGACTACGAAGCAAGAAACTCCCATATTCTCATGCTGCTCTAAGAATGAGTTCTTGCCCTACACGTCAGATAATCTCCCTTTCTCTGGAGTGAGGGATGAATCTTGCTGCCTGGGTTTTTTAGAAGAATTCATATCCACATATTTAAAAAATAAAAAAAAATCATAACATTTTAGATATCTAGGAAACTTTAAACAGCAGAGCTGAACAAATTAAAAAAATTTGTCCAGAAACAATTAGAGTTTTAGAGGAGTAGGTAGCTGAAGAGGTTGCAATGTTAGCAAAGCTGTGCAGAAAATACCTGTTTTTGTTAACGGGCTAGAGAACAGCTGCTGAAGAAGTTTGTTCTCTGAAGTTCGCAACACCACCACTACATCAGCAGGAAGAGTGTCTCTGTTCTTCTCAAGGAATGCACAGGCATCATATAATACCTAGCACGGGAAATAGATTCAGAAAAGTTGCCAAAAAGCGTTACCCAAAAACTACTACGTTCTTTAACATGTGAACAGTCAAGATGACCAAGCAGACCAGTTAGTTTAGCTCTGACAAGCCAATAAATTATCTGCAAAGGACATAAAAGTGTACAGCTACAGCAGTGTCTTCAGAATGTGAACTGACTATAAACAGCACCTGTATTCATAGCATATCATTGCACATCAAATTGGGTTAAATGGCTTAAATCATGTTGTATTATGCTTTGTCACGTCAAAACTATGGTATGCATGACGCAATGTAACGGAGATACCTCATTAAAGCTTAAGTTGACAGTTTATGTGTGAAATAAGAAATGGTTCTCAGATGGTCATAATTTATTTGTTGTCTGCACCAAATTTGTGATCTATAACTAGACCTGTTGGAGGAACATGAGTAAGTTGCACCTCCAGGTACATTAAAATAGGCTTCTCACTGCTTTGAAATTGGCAGTAGGAAAACAAAAAATTAATCTATTTCAATTATTTTAATTGTTTTTATTATAAATGAATGCCTGGCTATTTGTATTCATATAAGAATCAGTTAATTTTGCTTAACTCCTTTTTTTTTTTTTTTTAAATTGCAGTAAATTTTTAGACCTATTTTATTATCACTAGCAATATTCCTCTCTAGCCTAATTCCACTGGAGTCCATTAGTTTACACCGAAACTGAACATTCTCTTGCAACAGAGAACTGGCCAGTAGTGTTTTTATGACTTGGCCATTTAGGTACAAAGAATTTACAAAATCTGTGTGAAATTTTACAGTTATTCTTAACAAGCCAGAAAGCTGGACAAAGTTTGCTAGAATGTATCTTAAAATTTTGGATTCTTATAATGAGCCAGAGATGAGACTTCATTGATAACGATATAAAACATGGCTATTTCATTTTGATTTTGTTTATAAACAAAATCTGGACCTGAAATCACAAGCAAAGCTCATGTTACGTGAAACAACTGGACCATTATTCCCTATACTAAATAATACATGAGCTGCTGAGAACAAAAGAAGTTAGGTGCTACAGAGTACACGAAAACATCTGTGCTAGCTAGCTCCAGTCTTTCCAATGCTCTCTATAGGATTTTAAGCTCTATTACAGATGCTGTTTTACATTGCATTTTATCCATATACTTATATACACTCACACACAGAACTACTGTGGCATTCACACGATGTTAACAATCGTGTAGCCTGTTCTGGCCAGAGAGTTGCTCCTTTGAAATTCTTGTAGTAATGGTGTTTCTGGTGCTAGATTTCTTTCAGAATAAAAGGTGGTTACTGTCTACACCATTTGTCAGAGCCCTAAGGACAGGTTCTAAAATGGACTACTACACATGAAAATTTTATTGTAGATTCAAGGTTTCCATAAATTTTATCATTTTGTCTCTTAAAATGAGGGGGAAAAAAAAAAAAAACCCACACAAAGCAGAAACTTTGCATAAAACAAATAATGACCATACCACTGTGATTTGAACTAAGTAAAAATCACATGACCTTACCTTTCCAGCATAGTGCTGAATACCAAATGACAGTTCTACTCCTTTTGGTCTCCAAAAGTATTTGCATCGTAAGTTATCTTCAAATTTATCTAGATATTGAGAAGAGACATTGATTTAGAGTGACTAAGTAACATCTTCATCCTAATTAGGGACAGTTTGCTGCTCAAGAAGCCAGAACTACTATAAACACATGCATTATCAGATTGCTCAGAAAGAGCTGTGTGCCACCTTCTCTGTGCTTTATTCCAAGCTGCCACTTCTGAATGGAACAGCTCATTCTAAACTAGTCCAGTAAGACTGTGTTTCAAATCCCACTGTTTGTGGATAGTTTTGTGCATGGAAAACTATCAAATAAGAGGGGCCAATGAGAAGGTGTGACGACTTCTCATATTTTGCTATGAATTTGCTTATATGTATATATAGGGTTTGGGGTGGGTTTATTTCAACTATGTACGTTGAAAGCTGTGCATACCTCTCGCTTGCTTAAATGCCTATTATTTATATTTTCCCTATATTCCTTTCCCCATTCATTTAGCTTTGTGCATCATGTTTTAAGTATATGTTAATGTCTTCAGGTTGGGACCACCTCTCATTTACCTTTGAACTTCTACAGAAAAAGAAGCTTCTATGTAAAACTTTTTCTGAAGAGGCTGTTTTCTGTGACTACCTCTAAAGAGCTGACAGAAAAAGAAAGACGACTTTGCAAGAAAAACATCTTTTATACCCTGTGATATTTTGTATGCTCTTTAGTATTTTGTAATGAAATTAGTGCTGATACTGTAAAACTTGCTATTATATTTCTTTACCTGAAAAAGCAACTAGAGACCTGAGGCCAGAATCAATTGATAAAATTATCTGTCACATTGTGTAGGTCAAAAAATATTATTAAAATGTTTTTTCAAATGTTAGAATCCATTAATATTTTGTGTTAGGTTTTTCCTTCTGTTACTGTTTCATCAAGCTTGTATTTAAAGCAAAAAGAACTAAGTTTGGAATTTTGGGAACTAATGATTGTCTGGCACACCTGGAGGGGGCAAAATATCCCACCTTGCTGTCTCCTTGAGGGATCCTGCTGTACTATGTACAGATTGCAGTAAGACTGGTCGGCACTGGACCAAGGAAAGTGCCTCTGTGAAACTGTAAGTTCAATATTCAGTATTAACTGATTTATAGGACCCACAGGGAGGCACACAGCTTTTGTACACAAATGAGCACTGGAATGAAACCATAGCATTCATTCTATCTGTGACCTAAATTCAAGTTTCAACTCAGCCCAGCAGAAGTGAAAAATCTTGTACATATATCGTGCAATTTAACAGGCAGCTGTTATTTTTCTCTGACTAACAGTTTGAGTCTCTGCTGCACATTCCATTGAAGGAACTGGAACTCACTGTTTCATATCACAGGGAAAAATGTAGCTCTAGTAAATAAAAGCAAGACAACAGTTTTAAACATGGTATGCGCTGCATATTTTAGAGTTGGCACCAAGATTTGTTAAAATATACATAAAATATGCATGAAGGAAGGGAAATATTCAGCCAGATGGCACACCAGAAATAACACACACTTTCTATTTATGATGAGATAATCTGGAGTGAAGCAGTATTTTCTAATTGGATAAACATGGGCCTAGGAGCCTGGGAGATCTAAATTTTACTCTCAACACTAATGCTGCTCTCAGGGTGGTCCTAGACACAAGATTCTATTATGTCTCAGCCTTCCCTTCAGTAAATGGGGATAAATGCTGCTTCATGTACCTTACATACAGGGAGAAGACACAGGTTATTATTTCCTTGTAACACTGGAGAGACAATAAGCCCTTGACATCTGATATATAAGGTAACTTTTGCAATATAAAAAGAACAGAAAACACATAAGCAGAGAAAAATGATGAAGCACAATGAAAAATACACTTAAAATGTCAAATGAAATGGCACAGCCTCAGCGACAACTAGGCTAGTAAAACCTGAGTAAAGATGTCATTTCGCTCTCTCAAAGTATATTTGTTATTTCCCAGAGTTTTCATTTGCACATACCAACTAAAGTTAGGTCTGTTGCCTGAGGAAATCGACTTTCTTCATCTAGTAGAGACAGGAGACCCATGGGTTTCTGGAGGAACATATCTAGAAGTGGACGGTTGTCCTCATACTCCACTGTAGTAGCATCAATTCCTTCACTCTGATATTCCATCTACAAAGTGACCAGCACAGGTTTAATATTGAACCAGTAAAAGCAACAACATCATTAGGATATTTATTATGCACAGCAATACTCTGTAGGCCCCAACAACATTATTTACAAAAATTCAACTGAAAGATGTA